>NC_085879.1:20927965-20945465 GCF_034702125.1 Engraulis encrasicolus
CGTTCTCCGATAGCACACTAAAGATCGTGTTTAATCACTTTTTGCACCCCCCCCCCTTCGTTTTTATGCTGCCTTGCGGGCCTTCATCATCAATCCTACATTGTCCGCGGGAACATCAATCGACAAGTCATGGTCGAGATGTAAAGCTGGATCTCGAGATTCAAGCTTAAAAAAAAAATCCTTGCTCTAATGCAGAATCATTCACTATGTTCTGTAGGCCGGCCTAGCTCTGACTGAAGGCTATTGTGATTGAACAGACACTCTGTCTGTCAGTGCAGTTCATTTGCAGAGTACAGAGCAGCTTCTCTTCAGGGGGGCGTTTATCTGAACTATGATGGCCTATTTGATTCAACCTTTTCTGTAGCCTTTTCTTCCCCTGACTCAAAAAAGTCTGTTGCCGGCTGCAGGCCCGACGACAGGGGGGACAAAGGGGTATGTTGTCCCGGGCCCAGGGAGATAGGGGGCCCACAATTGCCCCCCCCCATTACATTGTATGTATTGGGTAGGGGGCCCTTTCTGATGACTTTGTCCTGGGCCCAGCCAAAGCTGTCAGCGGCCCTGGGTGGCTGGCAGCACGCAGCACCGGCCAGGGATAATAAGTGTCACAGCCAAATGATTCGTCAGATGCTCAAGACATCATCTGACATTCACGTCACCCTCCACAAGCTCCAGTGGGAGAGAGAGAGAGGGATGGGGCCACCAGAGGAAGTCGACAACGGGGGTCAGGGGGGGGACGGGGGGTCACTTATCCCAGGCCCAGGGAGAGAGGGGGCCCAGAATTGGATCCTCATCACATTGTATGTATTGGGTTTGGGGGCCCCAGCCAAAGCTGTCAGGGGCCCTGGGGCCACCACCACTACCACACTTCCAGGAGACACTCCGAGACACGGAAATGAAAAGTAACATTTCATCAGAGCCATTACAGTCAAGGTGGAGCCTTATTACCTGGATCTTCAGGGAAGGCAGATGAGGCAGCCTCGGGTCACAGCAATTTTGTAGAATTACTGCTTATTCACTTTCGCTACAGCCCCAGGCCACCCAATGCTCATTTCAGCCATGGCACTCAGTGCAACTTTGAAATACCAAAGACTTTCCAAAATGAAAACATAATTGAGACCTCATAATAGGTTGTGTGGGTCTTATTTACACACGAAAAACTAATTGGAATGGCAGCCAGGAGTTTGTTGGTTGAAAAGGGAGTGTTCAGGCATCAGTTAAAAATCCAGGTGCAAATGATGCTGGTTGTCTTCCAGGCTGAGGTGTTGTCTCAAATTACTGGGTGTAAACAGCAAAAGAAGGGAGAGAGAAAAATGTTTTCATCTTCTTGGCAAAGGAAGTAAGGAGCTGTCACCTATTTTTCAGTGTTGGTTTAATCACTGTAGTAAACAAAAAGGAGAAATCCGCATCTTAACAGCGTTAAGCGTTGATCAAACACAAATTTTCGTTCTTTTTTTAAATGAACATGCCCTTCCTATACAAACAAGGCTGCATTTGATGAAACCTCATTTAAATCCATTAGGTACTACAGAGAGTGTATTGTATGGAACAAGAGTTGGGCTAAACAGGCATTTAGATAAAATTTCAAACTGTAGTCATAAAGGCTTGTGGTCCCAAAGACCACAACTCGATGATTTGTGCAGTCAATTACTTTTGTTATGAGCAGAGTCAATTATCCTTTCCCCTGCCACACTTAAACTGACACAATTACAATAATGTGTATAGGTGAAATACTGTCCAGGCTGTATGGCTCTTTCAGAGAAGAAGTGGGCAGATTTGAAAGTAAAACATCGCTAGTATTATCACTACTGAAAGAACCGAAATCAATGTGTGATGGAGAGGAACTTGTTACCACCGACTCAAACGCAACCAACCAACATCAAACCATAAAAATGAAGAAAAGCACTCAACAACAACCACCCAAGGTTATGTTCCCAATTAAACTGTAAATCCAAAGAAGAAATCATTATTCTGGTGTATTTTTTTTGCTCTAGTACAAAAATAGAGGAGGGAGGAATTTGGGTTTTAGGCAGCAGGCACACTGTTCTAATCTGTGCAAATGCAGCATCACACTGATCAACCACCGACAAGCTATTCCTTCATTTACTTTAGTTTAAGATCTTCATCCCCAATGCTGGAGAGCAGAGCCCACTAACCCTGCTGGGGCACACAAGGCTATGAGAGAAAGGAAGGATACCTTCGAACTACCCAGAGCGAGAATGAGAGAGAGAGAGAAAGAGAGAGAGAGAGAGAGAGAGAGAGAGAGAGAGAGAGAGAGAGAGAGAGAGAGAGAAAAAAGAGGAGGGAGGAAAAAAGAGAGAGGTTACTAGGGAAAGCTGCTGGGTAGAGGTTAGAGAGAAAGGAGGGAAAGATACCTGAGAGAGAGAGAGAGAGAGTGAGAGTGAGAGAGAGACGTGAGAGAGAGAGAGAGAGAGAGAGAGAGAGAGAGAGAGAGAGAGAGAGAGAGAGAGAGAGAGAGAAGAGAGAAAACAAGTGAGATAAGTTACTAGGGAAAGGTAATGAGAACCAATAGACTCCAGAGGAGAGATCAATAAGCGGACATGGATACCTGGAGAGGAAGGACAAATCGCGACATTATTTCTCAGCCGAGCGCGAGCACGAGCAGTCAGGCGGTACAGTGAGCGAGAGGCTGGGTCAAGCCATGCCATGCTGACACATGGACCAGAGCGATGTCAGTGAGCTCGCAAAACAATATGTTTTCTAACAAGTTGGGAAAAAAAATAAACAGACAACAGGAACAACACCATCCACCCACAAGTTCAAACTCCAAGAGGAGGAAAAGATGGAGGGACGAGGAGGAGGAGGAGAGAGGAGTGGGAGGTGAAGGGCGAGGAGGCGTTAAGAAACTGTCGGAGGATAGAGGTGTCGGAAGGTTACTCGGTCTGGCTTGCGAATACGGGCGGCATGCCAAGGACAAAAACAGGCACAGTGAATGCTCGTATCCAAAGGCCAAAAAAACAACAGCGATCCACAAGACAAACCCAATAGTGAAAAGAAACAACAACAACAACAAGAGCATACAATCTAGAGGTCCTAACTTTTAATTGCGACACTGGACACTGTACAAGGACAGTGCACGTATATACACACACACACACACACCTCTCAAGGAAAGGTGACCCCATCTGCCAGGCCTCCGAGAACAATGCTGACAGTATGTGGGAGAAGGTAGGTAGAGGTGGGTAATCGATGCGAATACCTTGGAAAACCTATATGGCTTAGCGCATCCTTGTCCTTCGTTCGTAGCATGGGCGCGCTAGGGTGCACATTCATCATCAACACGAGAGGTCCGCGGAGGTGAGGAGGAGACAGTAGAGAGAGAGAAAGGGAGGCCTTGGAGACGCCTGGACTGAGGAGGGGGCTGAATGAGAACCCCCCCCACACACACAAACACACACACACACACACGACTATACTGCAATACCTACGTAGTAGATAGCCACACAGCAAATAGCCCACAGTCATTACAGCCTAGTAGGCAAGCTGTCGCCTCCACCATTTATGTAAGCTGCCGCATTAAAACAAGGGGGTTTATGGACCACATCATGTTCTTTAAGTATTGTCTTTGTATGGGGTGAGGTAATTAAATAAACAAACAAAGAAGCAAACAAAATGAGTGCAAGAATTGGGGGGAGAGGAGCGGCAAACAAGAGTAGCCTACGGAACTTGCTGCTACCACCATCTTGAATCTGAGACAGATGAGTTCTCTGCCTCCTTTCGTCCTTATGGAGTCCTTCTGACGCCTAGCACGGCGGATACATTATACGCCATTGTTTGCGACATGCAAATCAAAACAGAAGAGGTGCCAAAAGACCAAACATGAAACAAATCGTCTCCCGTCGATCAAATTTAATTACATATATTTAGCAGCATCTGTCAAAACGGCCCGCGCGTCTCGCATTGTGACACGGACAGATCATCAGGCTCATCGCAGACACAAATAACCAGACGGCCGCAAGATGAAAGCACACCATCTCTTTTTCTCTCTCTCTCTGTCTCTCTCTCTCTCCATCTCTCTCTCTATTCCTTCCTCTTCCTATGTCCTTTCACAGTAGGCGTGTGCCCACTTTCCTCCTTCGGCACTCGTTGGTTTGCGGCTCTGGGGCCTTTTTTTTTACCACCAACGTGTCATTTACTTGTCAGCTGCCCACAATTGTCTGTCAACCTGCGAATTGAGGGTTTGAGGTTACAAATCACCTCCAGACTCATGGTCCATACAGCACAAGGGCAGTAATGAAAACAAATGCTCATGATGCGAGCCACGGCTGCTGGTGGTGGGCAGCGATGTGCCTTTTTATGTGCTTGTGTGTGTCTGTGTGTACCCACGCAGGCAAATCTTGTTTTTCATGTGTACTTGTGTTTGAGTATGTGGATGTCCACATGCAGAACAGTTTGTATGTGTGGTTGTGAAACTGTGCAACCGTGTGAGATGAATACATGAGGATGATAGATAGATAGATAGATAGATAGATAGATAGATAGATAGATAGATAGATAGATAGATAGATAGATAGATAGATAGATAGATAGATAGATAGATAGATAGATAGATAGATAGATTGATAGATTGATAGATTGATAGATTGATTGATAGATTGATAGATTGATAGATTGATAGATTGATAGATTGATTGATTGATTGATTGATTGATTGATTGATTGATTGATTGATTGATTGATTGATTGATTGATTGATAGATAGATAGATAGATAGATAGATAGATAGATAGATAGATAGATAGATAGATAGATAGATAGATAGATGTAGATCTGTTCATAGACAGATGAAAACATTGTATGTGTGTGTGTGTGTGTGTGTGCGTGCATGCGTGTGTGTGTGTGTGTTAACTTGTTTGTGTGCCTGCACACCATCTCGAGACACATGTGTGATGGTGTCCGCGGCAGCCTAGGACGTACAAACAGATGAGCTGTCTGTCTGTCTGACTGGCTGGCTGGCTGGCTGGTCATAAATAATCATGAAGTCAGACCTGAAGATCACGTCCGCAAGCTGTCTCAGAAGAAACAGATCCGTATACACTCGCCGCTCTCACTCTCCGGCAAAACCGAAAAAAATAATGAAATAAAACAGCCCATCAAGATGTTCCGCCAATGATGAACTGAGAAATGCTAACACTCGTTCTTTTTCTTTGCACAAGAAGACCGTCTGAAGTGGAAGAAGGAGCTGGATGATGGTCTTCAGGGAACGGGGCTGCCCACTGGTTAGAGACTAGACTGCTTTTAATGACTGGAGAAATCACGGCTGGTCATTTCGCCGCGCGAGTAAATTGAATGTGATTCCGTGGTTTTAAAAGGTCGACAGTTGCCTCAAAGCACACACTGATGTTAAAAAAAACTGATCTTGTCTCTGGAGATTTGCCCATGTCGTCAAGTCTACAGCAAGAAACTCAGACTCGGAGTCCTTAGTAAATTACATAGTGTACTGTATTAAACTGTTTTGATAATCTCATAGATATGCATGTCCTCTTATTAGTAAAATACAGAAACAGGAATATTCTGGTAATACTTTGTAAAATAATGTAAAAAGGAGATGTGTATAGGGTAACACAAACCCAAAAAACACCCCCCAGCCATAAACACATACAGATACAGTATAAAACATTGCTTAGTTGTTTGAGTTGGTGTTCGCAATGATACAATATGCTTCAATCTCATAAGTACATATCCTTATGCTGATTTACGGAAGACTTAATGTAACCATGCACAGGCAGCACTGCTCTCAACAGAGCGCTCAACTCGAGCTCATCACTGCCATGGCAACCCAATTCAACAGATGAAAATGTACCACTACTTAACAGGAATGGAGAAGGAGGAAAAAAATAAATGAAATTACTCTCATAGCAAGGAGCCGAGGGGGGGAAATGACAAATAACTACAGCATAGCGCCCAACCTCTCATAAGGAGCCGTAATGACACAATTATAATGAGGAGAGCTAAGGCACATCGTTCTATCCTTAAAGGGACACTGTGCAGGAAATGGTCAAAAAAGGTACTGCAACTATGGTACTCATTGAAACTGGGTTGGCTATTGCCAAATTTGATATTTACATGAAAGTTTACTAAATAATAAACACATATTTTCTAGTATGGTCTAAGTAGAGTCATTTTTGCAGCTATAAATGGCTATTTTTGGAATTTCAAAATGGCGGACCATGGAGAAGATCCCCCTTTTCATGTATGAAAAGTGCAATTTTTCCAGTCATAATGAATACTTAGAATTTGATGGTGGTGGTAAGTAGGCTATTCATGAAAAAGGTAACATTAGTGAATGGGCAGCATGAATTCTGGAAATACACAACTAAAAATCTCACACAGTGTCCCTTTAACCTAATAGCATGTTCGGCAGCCTTCCCTCTTGCTGTGCTGCCCAGTCGTGTTTCCACGCAGGCAGGGCAGAGTGCTAGGCATAGGCAGACAAGATGGGCGCCTAGGGTTGGCAAATGTCTTGGGGGGTGCCAGTAATGTCCAAAAAGTCCCAGAGAATTAGAGCGTCAGATCAAATAATACATTAAACTTTACATTGAACGTGGTTATTCATGACCACTCAATATATGTAGGTACTACAGTACGTAGACCAGCTGTGCTTGATCAGATAAACATACGTCATGTTTACAGATGTCAATGTCTATACGCACTAAAAGAAAGAGGGGTTCGCCAAATTAATTAGAATCCTCCTTGCACTGAGGAGGCTACAGGGTTAGAGTGAATCACTCCTGTATGCATTCAGTAATCACTACGAATACTGACCAGCAAGATCAAAGACATGGCTTTCCTTTCCACACTTTCTAAGCACTGAGTAAGCATTTTAAAGTCTCTCGATCTGTCAATTCCTTCATTCAGAACTTGCCAGGAGTCACCATTTATGAGGTTATTTTCAAAATGCACAATCTGGACGTGCCTAGCATAGCTGGGTAAATAATGTCTCCTCCATTCGCAGCTCAGCAAAAATAATCTGCCTGGACTCTAAACATCGACTAGTTCACTACACACGAGCAGCTGTGGCCCAAAAGGAAGCTGATTTAGAAATCACTTTGGATGAAAGTGTCTGCAAGGTGTAATATAATATTTTGTATGATGGTGGCAAGGTGTCACAGAGACGATGCTAAAGCATGAGTCAGGTAACAACACAGAACAAGATTCGATTCATATCTCAACCCTTAACCCCTCTCACCATCCTGCTCATTTCCTCTCTCCTGTGATATTATCCGGCCATAATAAAGGCCCAATAGGCCTTACCGAGTAGAAAACCTTTAAAAAGAAATAAAGTGGCAGTGGTACCTGTGGCGGGGTCGATGGTGTGCTCGATGACGTGGTCGTCCTGGTGCACCCACTCGCCGTTGCACTTGAAGTACATCTGCGTGGCCGGCGTGGAGCGGCAGGTCAGCGTCACCGGCTTGTTCTTCACGATGTACACGTCGTCCGGCTCCACCTGGAAGTGGGGCAGCAGGTCCGAGAAGGCCGCCGGCACCGCATGAGTCACCGGGGCACCGTGCTCCGCACCTGGAGAGAAGAAGAAGAAGAAGAAGGGAGGGAGGGAAGAAGAGAGGGAGGGAAGAAAGGAAGAAAGATTTAGCACTCGTTTGTTTGTAAATCATTGCCAGACATTAACAATAAATGTTTATTTTCTATACTGTATACGGAGATGGCAGAAAGAGTGAAAGAAAGAGTGGGAGTGGAACAGATTGAATAAAGAAGGAAAGGAACAAGAAAGAAAGAAAAAAGAAAGAAAGAAAGACCGAAAGAAAGAAACAAAGAAAGAAAGAAAGAAAGAAAGAAAGACAGAAAGCAAGAAAGAAATAGTCGAAAAAGCAAAGGGCAAGAAAAAAATCAATTCAGACAAGGAGGGACGCAACACGAAACACCAAGATGCATCGGCATCCACGGAGGCCTTTTGCTAAAGCCCTTTGCTTTTGTCTTCTTTCGACTTTTTTAGTCTTTCTTCCAAAAACAGATTTGGTTGGGCTTTGGAGTGTGACAAATAGGGCTTTTACAAACACCAAAAAGCCCTGTTCCTGGGCTTCAACTGCAGGCGATAGCTATGTCAAACAAGCACATGTAATACGAGCAACAAGAAAGCCAAGCGATTTTTTTAAAAGTCAAGTCTGATCAAACATTTGTCTGACAAACCGCTGTAAACACGGCAGTAATGTCTAAATATAAAGCCGACGAAGACTCGCACATTGTGTCAGTGTGGGAGTGCGGAGACGCAACGAAATGAAAAGAGATGTGGTCTGCCTGATAGCACTGTATGTATTAATGTGATATGATTCAAGCAACCGGGCTTCCAGTTATTTTATTTGCTAATAACATTGGAAAAGATTAGAGACTCTATGACACGAATAGCAAAGCCAAAACGGCTCATCAGAAATACAGATAGGAATGCGCACAAACACACACACACAAACACATGCACACATACACATGGCCATACATACATACATAGTGATATACAGTGAGCACAAATTCTCGCTCTCACATGCACACACTCACGCATGCACTATGCACACGCACACACACACACACACACACACACACACACACACACACACACACACACACACACACACACACACACACACACACACACACACACACACACACACACACAGGCGCTTGCTCATGTAGGTACACACACACACACACACACACACACACACACACACACACACACACACACACACACACACACACACACACACACACACACACAGACAGGCGCTTGCGCATGTAGGTACGCACGCACACACGTACGCACATACACACACACACACACACACACACACACACACACACACACACACACACACACACACACACACACACACACACACACACACACACACACACACGCACACACACACAAACAGAAAATACCCTTCCTTGTGAATAGGCAGGAAGATAGAGAGAGTGAGGGAGAGAAAGAGCGAGCAAGGGAGAGAGCACGTCAGTGAGCGGGGAAGAGTGCAAGCATGTGAGTGGCCTTGTCAGGGCTTGGCTCGGGGCGGCTAGCCGAGCCCATCATTTGTCTCTCCGCTGTTAATCAGAGCCTTTTAAGATCACAGCGCGGTGCGGGCCTCTGGCCATAAATCCACCTCCCCATACCCACCACCCCACCCCTCTTCACCGCCCACCATCCCCGCCATCCGCCATCCCTCTCCCGGAGTGACCGTTACACTTGGCGGCGTGCTCCTCCAACCCCCTCCCACCAACCCCTGCCCCTCCCCTCTGGGCTCGCATCCCAGAGCCCTTTAACTCCATCCCGGTTAGGCCGCGCGGGGAAGATAGCACGGACTGACAGGAGCAGAGCCAAGCACCCTGCGACAGCTCATGTCACAACTGGACTTAAGCAGCGCAGTACCATGCCCGCCACCACCACCAACCACCACAAACAAACCAGAATGTTTGTGTCTGTAGTTGGGGGGGAAAGCTTTTTTCTCCTCACTCAGCCAATATTTATTTCCTTACTTCAGCCACTATTTATTTATTTACTTCCCTGGCCTGCTTATTTATTTATTCTTTGTGTCAATCATGGGTTGCTATGGTGACTTGGGTAGGCAGGCAGGCAGAAGCATGAAGAGGAACAACATGGTTGATGGAGACGTGAAGATGGTACTGTAACCGTGGTAATGAGAGAAACATGGGTCTCGGTGAAGGTGCTGTTGTGTCTTGATGTTTTTTTCCTTTTTCTTCTGTTTTTTTGAGTGACATAAACAAACTAACTCTACAGAGATACAGCTAGACTGTAGAGCAAGCATGTTTGCATTCTCTTTAGTACCGAGTTGCCTCAATACTGAAGCTTCTTTGTTTTGTTTTGTTTTTTGCTGTTTTTTCTTTCCATTTTGCTTTTTTGCTTTTTTTCCCCTTCTCTTTTTTCCCAGGGCCTGTAATTAAGACAGAATTGCTAATTTATCCTTTTCCACCCACAGATACGGAGCAACAATTAAGCCCGGCTCTTGGTCTATATTTACGCTTTATTCACACCATCTTAAACACGTCTCCAGCACCATGTTTATTCTGCAGCCATCACAACAGATATGCTTCTTCTTCTTCTTCACGCAGCATTTCTGAATTACCCGGGAATTCTTCATCTGGCTAAACTCCATTCAATGTAACAATCTTGCTATCCTTCCAACATTAATTTGTTTCCACCTTTTTTCTGTAATCTCTTCACAGGCAGAATGATTGGGAGGCCTTGCCAAAGCACATACCAAGGCCAAACAGTGTTAAAAGCCTTGTCAAAAATATTTGTGCCACAATGGCAAAAGCATGTTGCAATGTCAAGTCAAGTCAAGTCAAGTGTACTTTATTGTCAAAAGTCTATGTAACAGGGTTAGCACAGAAGTTTGAAATTGCGTCTAGATGTAGCCTACTTTTTAAAGTATTTTTGGGCTTTTTACGAAATAACAGGACCGCCGAAGAGGTGGACAGGAAGTAGTTAGTAGGTAGTAGAGAGAGAATGACTAGGGGGCGGGAAATGACATCAGGTCAGAATCGAACCCCTCGCAAAAGCATCACAAAGGAACTACAAACCATTCCAATCAACACCCTTTCATTACAACCACTACCAATGGTGATGAGAAATATTTGAACTACAATGGAGCAGGGTCCGTGGCCCCGGAATCAGCATGTTGTTATTTTATTTTTTTCCCGCCAACGTCAGTGTTTCCCATACATTGAGGAAACTATGGCGGCCCGCCATAGTTTAAATCTGGCCGCCATAGTTTACGAAAATGTAAAAAAAAAAAAAAAAAAATAAAATAAACTTTTTTTTAATTTTTTTTTTTTTAACGATATCCGTTTTTGTTAAAAACGATTTGAATTACGATTTTGAATTTCCTTCGCATTTTCCTCCTGGAGTAAATACATCCTATAGACTCTGTATTGGTTAGATAGCCTAAGTAGTCCCACGGTAACACAGAATGAGGGGAAAGCATTAGGAAGTGACCGTAAGGGTATTACAGTTGATTCATGTGTAACATCGGGTGAGTAACAGAACATGTGCGCAACGATGCGTTATGACACGCCGATATGCGAGGATCTTCGTCCAAATCGCTAGTCGCATGCATCATCGCTAACTGCGTTTACATCGCGTGCCGCGTGTAAGGGAAATGTTAGTTGTTGTCATGTATGGAATTCACTTCAATTTGTGCTGTTTCTTGCTTCAGTTGTGGACAAAACGATTGGCCAAACTCACAATAGAAAGCCTTTGCTGTGCTACTGTCCCAGAGAGCTGAAAAAAAAAACCTTCATAGAAGTCACACTTAACAGGGGTGTTAACCAATCCAATGAGTTCTCTCATTGCTCTCTCTCTCTCTCTCTCTCTCTCTCTCTCTCTCTGTCTGTCTGTCTGTCTGTCTGTCTGTCTCTCTCTCTCTCTCTCTCTCTCTCTCTCTCTCTCTCTCTCTCTCTCATAGTAGCCTACTATTTACCCATAACAAATGGTGAATTTCTGAGCCCTTTTTAATTTGTAGCCTATACCACTGAAGGCATGATAATGCTTCATCATATTTTAGAAATAGGGCCTATGTGCCTGTTATATACCAAATGTTTATCATTTTGAAATTGTTTCAGTTGTTTATGACTTGTGTATGACTGAAATTATCTCTGCATACTATCAGTGCTGCATTGCTTTGTAAAGATAGGCTATTCAACACACTTTAAAAACACACTGAAAAGATACGGCCATAGTAGCCTACTGAAAACATTTTGTTCATAATAATGGTGATTAATAAATGGTGGTCTTAAATTTTCATACTGACATCCTTGAATTTGACTTGGTAGATCACGGCAGGCCAACTTCAAAAGTAGATCTTGGTTAAAAAAAAAGGTTGGGCACCCCTGCTATAGAGAGAACCACAAGTGCTTGAAAGACAGGGATCAAAAGCCTTGTCAAGTTGTTGTAGTTTACTTGGGTTTGGGAGCAATATAAAAAAACCTTCAGAGAAGGGACAGTTGGGATGAGTTTACTAACACTCCCTAGGCTTTGTTTTTACAGTTGTAATGAGTTTGGTGACAGACCTTCATTGACCACAGCAGAGGAGACATCGGGCTGCATATAGAAATTAATTATGTGTAATGAATGTGATATAGACATAATGTGTAATATGTTGTTCAGCCTTTTAATGGGAGGAATTTGGAAAAAAAAAAAAAAACTGGCCCTGTGACCAGCACCCCTCATGTAGAATGTGTACGCCTACAGATATGTGTGGGGGAAAAGGCATAGCCTACCCTCTAAGACCCTTTTTGTCTATGCGTTAACAATTTCACTGTGCTCTTAAATTCTTATCTCTGCTCCTATTTTGTTTTATTATTGTTTCCCAGACCCCTGCATGAGGGACGAATGAAACTGTGTTGTAAAACAGAAATTATTCACTGTACTGCATTTTTTGACAATGACAATGTACTACTATTATACAAGTCATGGGTAAAATCTTATGTAGCCTTATTTCTCAAAATATAAATGGCTGAAATATAGGCCCAGGCCTACAGTTTCTCCATGCGCCAATGTCATACTGTAGTCATTGTTTTGCCATTTTGCATTTACGCTGCAAGAATACACCCCCCCCCCCCCCCCCAAAAAAGGCCCGTGTGAGAAGACCCCCCCCCCCCCGGACAAAATAAAACCCGGCTGCCCCCATAGTTTCCAAAATCTCTGTGGGAAACACTGACGTCCTTGTAATGGAGAGAGCCGCGGCGAGCCAAAGGGGAGAACGTGTCTCATTATGAAACCGGCAGTGCTGGGCCTGACCTCACCCTGGCCCTGGCCTCTGCTGCCTCATCTCCCAAGCAAAGCCGCGGCCCAGGTCCCGGATAATATTAGTCACCCCCCCCCCACCGCTACCACTGCCGCTGCCACCGACACCCCCCAGCTGCCCTCAACACGCCTCCATGTCAGCATCACCCATTGCCTGTGAACGGGAGGTCTTTACAAAGATGAAAAATGTGAATCGTGCTGATTGTAAGTGCTTCCCAGTCCACGCATAATGGCACACTGACACAGGCACACAAACACACACTCTCCTCAGATCGACCATGCAAGCCAGCATGCATGCACGCACGCACACTAGGGGTGGTACGGTTCACAAAATTCATGGTTCGCTTCATATCACGGAGTCAAGGTCACGGTTTTCGGTGCACTACGGTTCTTTTTTTTTAAGTTCATGATAAATGGTGCACTGGCTAATAGAATAAGACTTACCACTAAATATCCTACATATGGTTTGTATAGACTTATAATGTGAAAATGGTGAGTTTAATTGTGTCATCCTCTGATTTGGTCTTATACACTAATGTTTTAATCAGAGAGACTGGATAAGATACTCCTAGAATCTGTTCTAGATCTGTCTAGAATATGTTTTACATATTTTTCTGGGCAATACATGAATTGCGGTTTGCGATGGATTGCACGGTTCGGTTCGGTATGTGTGTGAATTGTACGGTTTCGGTTTTCGGTGCGGTTTGTGCCATCCCTAACGCACACACACACACACACACACACACACACACACACACACACACACACACACACACACACACACACACACACACACACACACACACACACACACACACACACACACACACACACACACACACACACACACCATATCTTGATTCTGAAAACATTGATCCTTTGCTTGAGTGAAAAAAAGACTGCACTATTGATCAACGTTGCAACAGTGTTCTTCCTTTTCTGCGATTTTCACTCGCGCAGGTCATACTAGTCAAAGGTGCGTAGTCATCAACAAATGCAGTACCGCTGTTTCTCCATCATCAGGTCAGAACTGAAACACAAAAGCCTGTTTCATAAAAGATGAAACGCTGTCAAGCTACTTAAAAGAAGTCTGGCTTGAACTTGTGTAGCTCCTTTGACAAGGCTGCAAATGTGAGCTGCGTTAATGCAAGCGCCCCTCCCACCCCTTACACTCGCAGGATGACAAGCACACACGGCCGTGAGAGGACACACACACACACACTGTCGTCAGTACTTGCGTGCATGCACTGAGGACAGTGTGTGTGTGTGTGTGTGTGTGTGTGTGTGTGTGTGTGTGTGTGTGTGTGTGTGTGTGTGTGTGTGTGTGTGTGCGTGCCTGCGTGCGTGCGTGTGTGTGTGTGTACGCGCTGTTCTGTGCTGAGAGTGCTAATTCATCAGTGTGAGATACAGGGCGGGGGGGGGGGGTATGCTGAGCGGGTGAGCGGAGCGCTGGGCTATTGAACCCCCTCTAATGTATCGTGTACGTGTCTTGGTCTTAATGAAAATTAAATGTGCTGTATCCAACGAAGGACATAGATCTCTTTTCCTGTTTTCTGTCTTCGACCCCCCCCAACACACACACACGCACGCACGCACACACACGCCCGCACGCACTCTCTGTCTCTCTCTCTCTCTCTCTCTCTCTCTCTCTCTCTCTCTCTCTCTCCTCTCTCTCTCTCATCTCTCTCTCTCTCTCTCTCTCTCTCTCTCTCTCTCTCTCTCTCTCTATCTCTCTCTCACACACACACACACACACACACACACACACACACACACACACACACACACACACACACACACACCATCACCATCTGTGTGTCTACCCCAACGTAAAACGAAAAAATTATGAAAATGAGACAAGACGCCATTCATAACTGGTGTGTGTGTGTTCCGCCCAAATACTTTTGCCCATTTGTAATGTTGAGTTAATGTGTAGCTAGCTCTTCAATCATGCATGAGCGTGTACAGTACATGCTGTTGTTTTTCTGTGTGTGTTGAGGGTTTTTTTTTATATTATCTCTTCATCTCTTTTTTCTATCCCCCCTTCCTTTCTCTTTGGAGCAAACACACACACACACACACACACACACACACACACACACACACACACACACACACACACACACACACGCGCGCGCACACACACACACACACACACACATACACATACACATCCACATACGCATGCACACTCACGCACACACACACACACACACACACACACACACACACACACACACACACACACACACACACACACACACACACACACACACACACGTCGAGACAGAGACAGCCATCAAAGAGCCATTACAAAGGGGCTTTTCTTGTCGAAAACAAAGCCAAAGGTCACAATAGCCGCGTGCGTTAATTTGCACTAATGCGCACGATAAGTCGTGGGTACTAATTTCGCGTTAAGGGCCCATTACTCTGCATCGTAATGACGGGGGATTTGCTTTTTGCACGCTGACCTTTTCATCCGGGTCTGAAGATTTACTGTTGATGGTTGTGAAGAAAGATGTACCAGAAGAAGAACTAAACCCCCCACCCACTAGCTAGTTAGATGCAAGAAACGAGGCGTTTTTGAAGTCGCTGTGTGGTAAAAACCAGCCTGTCGGTTTAAAATCACTCATTAAATTGCAATTCATCCAGCCCAAACCCATGCAGCCAGGCTTTTTTTGCGCCCACCATCCGTTTACAAAGATTGGCTCATTTGTTGTGGGCTTACTCAGGTGTGTAATGTCTTAAAAGGAACCTTCTGCTTAAAATCATATCTGATTTTCTTCACATTTTTTTTTCTACAGATACTGAGATTATTGCCACTTTTAGCCAAGCGTTTTTCCTTAATCCATTACTACAAAAAGTCTATCTTGCATAAGCTCCTCATTGCACTTAAAGGGGCTCCCTTTTTATTCTTTATAATCAAGCCGTACTTCAAACAGCTCTTGGCAAATGGCTTTGTTTTGCTAATATGGGAAGCTGAGGACAAGCAACCGGGGACATATTCTGTTTGTGTGTGTGTGTGGGTGTGAGTGTGAGTGTTTGCGTGTGCTTGCGCGAGCATGTGATTGTGTGAGTGTTTGTGTGTGTGCCTGCGTGCGTGCGTGCGTGCGTGCTTGAGTGCGTGCGTGCGTGCGTGCGTGCGTGCGTGCGTACTGTATGGTTCAGTATTGGGTCAGGTAGAGCACATACACAGGCTTGCTGGGGTGTAGCCAAAATGTTCTGCGCTAATTGGCCAGGGCTCTGTTCTTTCAGAGAGGTGGGCTGAGAAGATGAGACATATGGTTAAAGAAAAAAACCCAGCTCATTCTGCTGCAGTCACACACTTAAACACGCACGTACACGGGCACACGCATGCACGCGCACGCGCACACACACGCATACACACAGCGTGTGGCAAAGCTGCTAACATGCATTTCGCGTTTCTTGCCATCTGAGATTTACCTCTCCATGAAAGCGCAGTCTGAAGCCACACGCCGTGCTACGAATTAAAGCCGGTCTGTGCAACTGATGTATGGCTTTCAGAAGCTGACACCGTTATTAAGGATACAGCGTATTCATCACCCCCCACGCCCCTCAAAACATACACAGGCTGGGAGGGAGGGAGAGAGGAGGGATGAGGGGTGTGTGACAGAGAGAGAGAGAGAGAGAGAGAGAGAGAGAGAGAGAGAGAGAGAGAGAGAGAGAGAGAGAGAGAGAGAGAGAGAGAGAGAGAGAGAGAGAGAGAGAGAGAGAGAGAGAGAGAGAGAGAGAGAGAGAGATACTGTACAGAGCTGCAAGGATAGAGAGAGAAGGATAGAGAGATGACTTGATGGATAGTAAAAATATATCATAAGGATACAGAAGGGAAGTGGGGATAAAAAAGAGAGGGACAGAACATCAGAGGATGACATGCCCTAAACTAACAACACAGGGAAGAGTGAGAAGAAACACAGATGCAGAGACATAGATGAATAGACGGATAGAAATGCAGAGAGGGAGAGAGAGGTGGTTGAGGGTGAGGGGGGGGGTTGAGAGAGCGAGAGAGAGCGAGAGAAATACGAAGTTAAATAGAGAGAGAGCGAGAGAAATAGAGAGAGAGAGAGAAATAGAGAGAGAGAGGGATAGAGAGATGACTTGATGGATAGTAAAAAGATATCGGGAGGATACAAAAGGGAAGTGGGGATAAAAAAGAGAGGGACAGAACATCATAGTGAGATGTGCCCTAAACTAACAACACAGAGAAGAGTGAGGAGAAACACAGATGCAGAGACATAGATGAATAGACGGATAGATGGATAGAAATGCAGAGAGGGAAATAGAGGGGGATGAGGGTGAGGGGTGTGTGTGTGTGTGTGTGTGTGTGTGTGTGTGTGTGTGTGTGTGTGTGTGTGTGTGTGTGTGTGTGTGTGAGAGAGAGAGAGAGAGAGAGAGAGAGAGAGAGAGAGAGAGAGAGAGAGAGAGAGAGAGAGAGAGAGAGAGAGAGAGAGAGAGAGAGAGAGAGAGGGATAGGCAGATGACTAGATGGATAGTAAAAAGATATAAGGATACAGAAAGGAAGTATGGATAAAAAAGAGAGGGACAGAACATCAGAGGATGACATGCCCTAAACTAACAACACAGGGAAGAGCGAGAAGAAACACAGATGCAGAGACATAGATGAAATGATGGATAGAAATGCAGAGAGGGAGAGAGAGGTGGTTGAGGGTGAGTGGGGGGGGGTGCTTGAGA
>NC_085879.1:20950465-20962965 GCF_034702125.1 Engraulis encrasicolus
CGACCGGGAAGAACAAATATTTGCTCGCGCACTGGTCAAGGCTTTAGAGAGCGCTCCCTGAAATGTCAGCATTGATTGATGACAAGGCCTGAGAGCTCAGAAATATCCAGGACATTCATCACGGCAAGATTATAGGGATTTGAGGACCTTTCATGGAAGCACCTTCATGTGCATCAAACGGTCATATTAATAATAAAAAAACACACGGACCTGAAAGATTCATGAAAGTGCCCTTAAATCAATTGTTTGACATGTTGATGTTTAAAGAGTATAAAAGTAAAAAAATGTAAATAAATGTTCACATTTCTCTTTTTGTGATGTCTAGTCAGTAGGTAAATTGGTGGATCGGTCTCTGGAGTAAAAACAAGCTGCCAGTTTGAGCACAGAGCTTCCAGAAAGATTAAGAACTGGTTGTGGGGGGGGGACGTGTCTGGCCATAATACCCTGCCTTCCTGGCTTACACGCTGACTCTCCTGGAGAGAGGGATCATGGAAGGAAGGGAGGAACGGGGGCAATCGCCCTTACCCCGGGTGATGAGTATCGTCAAGCAGCCTTTTAATTACCCTCCAGCTGTACCTTGATGGGGGAACGGGAGAAGATGCTGAGCGAATGCAAACAACAACAACAAAAAAAGTTGATTACAGAATACACGTGCACAGTATATAGGCTTACTGAGCAACAAAGGCGAGGAAGGGAAGGTTAGGAAAGGTGAACAACATGAAATTGTAGATAGCGAAATGTGAACGTTTTATTTTGGAAGGACGACCTTCACGCAAAGGCTGGTGATGTTTACATCAGGGCCGATGATCACAACAGGAGCGTAAGCGCCCCAATAATTATCCACCAGTTGTTCATAACAACATTTGAATCAATCACGTCTGCTCCTGAATCAATCATCATAACGAGTGCGTTCGCACACCAGTAATATCTGAGCTGATATTCCTCAACCTGTAGCTCTACTACGAACACCCTACTGAGCTCAGTTGGAGATAAGACTCCTGCAATGAAGCTCGAATCCTGGAGTCGATATTCTGTTTTTGATTTCTTTTTTCAGGTGTTCCTCCCAAAGAGTGAAACGATAAGGCGGAGATGCTGCACGCCACTTTTAAAGGCGTGAAAGCCCTAATGAGGGTCCCAGCACAGCGCAACAGATGCCGCCTGCATATTTCAGATTTAATTTGCCATTCATCTTCCCCACCGTATTTTTCATCCGCTTACTTTCTGCCACTTTTGCAGCTTTTCCCCTCTTCTTCTTTCTTTCCTCTCGCTCCCTCAGCACCTCAACTCCATCCTTTCTTTCCTCCTTCGCTCCCTCCGTTTCTTTTCTTTTTTTCCAGAGAAAAGCTGGGGAGTGACAGTGAGGTGTCAAACAAATCCTAGCTTTGGAAGCACAAGTGACTCTCCTGTAGCTGGCTGCTGTAACCTTTAGCGACAGCCAGGCACTTTGATTTTCTTGGCAACTAAACTGAATACAGATCTGCGGCGGGGCCCAGCGTGCCAGTCTCTCACTCCTTCCGTCTTCCCTTCCGTCTCTTCTCTTTTCCTTTTGTCCCTCCCTGCTCCCCGCTGCGCCACGCTTTTGAATAGCGAGCGAGTGTGTGTGACAAGAGATGGCGAGGGAAGCGGGAATGATGTTCAGTGATGAGATGAACAATTGAGAGCGCTGCTCTACAAGTCGCACTTTACTGTATTATTCTCGCGACTGCGCTCACTGCAGTATTACAATATCAGAGAAGGGTTTTGTTGCCAAGTTATACTCATTATCCACTTGCATAGAGAACGAAATGTCCACACTTTAATGAATGACAGATAACTTTCAGATTAAGCAATCTATAGGGTTTCTGCACAGAACACAACCATACCCAAAATACCGTTTGAACAGTTCCCAACTGAAACTTGTGTTCAAACGACTGTATTAATTCTTATTTAGAAACTGCAGCAAAAAACTAAAAGCAGAAATCTATAAATTGAAGCTAAAAATGGAGCAGAATCAATATACACAGTGCAAGAGATCCAGTCCAGATACTAATTGAACGATGCATCTTTAAAATTAGGCAATCTATACTGTACAGTTTTGCACAGAACATCTCAATCCACACCCAATTTACATGTTGAACTCATGCTCACATCTGTTCTTGGCAGCTGTTTACGCATATATGGATATTATTTTTGGATAAGCATCGGCCTCTGGTTTACACGTTTTGGAGAGTGATTGCTCATTTTAGACTTAGAATTAGAGGGCTAAAATGCAGATGTTAATATATTTTTAAAATGAATAAATAGTTTTAATATTTATTCACATGTCGCGTTCATACATAAATGGATAAAAATATCTTCATTTAAAAACATTCGCACACGTGTTATCAGCACTCTTAGAAGCTGCGATGCATAAAAAAGTAGAAATCTGCGAAGCTATGAGGCAAAAAAAATAAAAATAAAAATCAATATGCACCAGGCGCCACACGTTCCATCCAATGACACTGCATAAGCAAGAATTCCCCAATTCATATTATTCCTGAGCGTTGTCGGTCCCTAAGGGACTGTTCGTTATTTATTTTTGGGGTCGCCGGAAGATGTCCACCTTTGATCGTCAAATTTTGCATGACCCTCCCCTAACGAGCTTCAAAACTTTGATGACCCTCCCCGCGACGCCGTCAAAAAAATGCATGACCCTCCCCTATGGAGAAGTAGTAAATAGCCCTATTCTACCTTATTTTTTATTTTTTTGACAAACGTTGATTGACCAACGCTGCTGCTAGCTTACTGGATGTTATTGTAGGCGCCCTCTTGAAAACTATAGTAGTCTACTTCACGAACGCGGGGGCATTTCATTTATAATTTGATTTAGCTTATGATAACTTATGATAGCTCTTCGACACAACAGAACACAACGGGGTATGAATCTGTGATCAATTTTAGCTAAATGGAGAAGCGTTTCTGAGGCTATGTTACATCAAAGCATACAAACAAGGTAGGAATGTTTTTTTCTAATAAATGTGCCAAACATTTTTGGATGACCCTCCCCTAGCCAGCTTAAAAGAAATTGATGACCCTCCCCTCAGCAATGAAAAAAATGACGTGACCCTCCCCTATTTTCTTCCGGTGACCCCGAAAATAAATAACGAACAGTCCCTAATCAATTTGAGACAATAAAATCAGAGCATGGTAAAACAGACACTTCGGAGGCCCCAGAGACAGCGTGTGTGTCACAGGCCTAACCAGGGCCCCCTCCATTAGAGAGAGAGAGGCAGGGCGACGACACTTGATGAGTCAGCCCTCGTTTTCAGCAAGCCTCTCTAGTTTTATTAATGAACAAGATATGCCCATATGTAAAAACCACGCCATCAGCAATATGGTTCCATCTCATTAAATTCATCGCCCATCGCTCGGAGCCAGGCCTGCTTGTGAGGCCTACACACGGAACAAAAAAGGCAGATAATGCTGTGATGTAAATAAATGCTGGTCAAGTTGGATCAGACTTCTGATACCGCGAGCGAGCGAGCACAATGCATGACTATGACATTCAGTGGGAAATGCAATGTTCGGCGGTAGATCAAAGGCATTTTGTTCTTTGATGAAAAGGCTTTCGCCATTATAATGGTAATGGAAATAGGATTCTAGGTTTTTTTTATTTTATTTTTTTTTTTTACTGTAATTCAAATGTAATTTTGCTATTTGAAAGCCTTTGAATCACTTTGGATAAAACTCTCACCAGCCATACATATGATATATCATATTGTAATACTGTATAAAAACTATATGGATTGTCCAACATCAATAGACCAACCAGATCAACATCAAACTGTGAGTCAGGATGGGTTCCCTTCCTACATACCCCCTGTGGGCTTTCTATACCTTTTACAAATCATTACTAAATTTAAACAGTTCTGCCTGGAGCAAAAATAACGGAAGTCATTTCGATCTGATCAAAGATGGTAATTTCTACACTCGGTGGGCTTAATTATTTAATTTGAAAACGAGCAGGATGAGCGTGCGTCAGGACCATTTCCATAATTACATCTGCATAATAGGGTCAACAGCCTTTTCATGGAAAAAGATCACAAGGGGCCCTCTTTTACATTCTCAAACATTGATGACCAATTACACTGGCTGTGGTTGTCAAGGCCATTTTGCGCCTCTACGGGGAATTTGAACAGCTTAAGTAGTCCTCTTACATGCAAGCTAGCTCCTAAAATACTCCTTTCCCTCTAGCCATCATCTCCTGTTTTGTGAATCTTCCGAGGAGTTCTGAATCACTAAAGATGACACCCGAGCACTCAGTTGCACTAGCCTTCGCTGATGATCCACCCTCTGTGTGGCCTAAAGCCCACCTAGAGTACCTTCAGCAAGGCCGGCATGATGTTAACACACCTTGATGGAAATGCGTGCTATATGGGTCAACCTTATTACTCTTTCCTGGTGCGTAAGGAGCTCCTCACCGATTTCCCAACCCACACACGGAGATGGGCATCGGCATTAACATTCAAGCACATTACTGTAGTCGGGTCTCGCCTGCCGAATGGAAAGTTTTATGTGGAAATGAATTGATTACCACGTGCCAATGTGAGAAGCAGGCAGGAAATGAATGAGATGGCTTAAGTCTTCTGGTGTGGATTGCCAAGGAAGAGGTGAGAAGGCGAGCAGGAAACGAGACGGTGGCGGAGGAGGCGAAACCAAGTCTGGAAACCATTAAGATTAGCGTGCTAATCCTCTATCTAATTACTAGCGAACCCTCGGGTTGAAACAAGAGGCTCGGCTATACTGTAGGCCCACAGCTGAGCAACAGAACAATTTCAAGTTACTTACACAGAGGTAAATGACTTTCTGGACTAAATACAATGAAACGCACACACACACACACACACACACACACACACACACACACACACACACACACACACACACACACACACACACACACACACACACACACACACACACACACACATACACACACACACACGCACACAAGCACACACGCACACACGCACACACACACACCCACACGCACACACACGCACACACACACAAATTCCAGGGCCAATCAGGAAAAATGCAATTTTGGCACAAGGACAGGGAATTGAAAAGTGTGTGTGTGTGTGTGTGTGTGTGTCTACAGTTCATCCAACGAGGAAGACAAAGTGGTGAAGCACTAGGTACACAAGGGACGCTTGGAGTTGTCAAATATCCATCTGTTTTCTTGGTGCTATAATTGCAGGTGAAGTTTCACATATAGACATATAGTGTGTGTGTGTGTGTGTGTGTGTGTGTGTGTGTGTGTGTGTGTGTGTGTGTGTGTGTGTGTGTGTGTGTGTGTGTGTGTGTGTGTGTGTGTGTGTGTGCGTGCGTGCGTGCGTGCGTGTCACTCCGCCATGTCTTCACCTGCCACAGTACCCACAATGGCCTGCAAAAAAAAGACTATGCCAAGGAGACTCGTGCTGTTTAATTACTAAGACAGAAAGGCGAAAAATGGAAAACATCAGAGGGTAAAAAGGGCCAAAAAAAGAAAGAAAAAATCACAATACAATGCCAAACAAGCCCCAGACAAAGACGCACCTGTTCTGGTCCTCATTATTAGCGAGGCAATGCTAATGACTTTCACTCAAGCCTTAGCACACATTTCAAGGCACCTGAAAGACACCCCGTCACACAAAAAAATATAATAATGTCTAATTAGGTTTCCATCATTCTTTAAAAAAAAAAAAAAAACGGAGTGAATAAAGAAACAACAGACTTGTTCTGCTGATTTCTGTTTAGCACTGGGAGCTGCCAGAAACAAAGGCTGGGTGACAAGATGCAGTAACTTGCCTTTCGGTGACAGTTAAGCTGCAATATCAACGTTGCTTTCACATCTGATAGGCCTAGCAAAGCAGCCTTCACACCGGGCGCACCTGACGTGCCTGGGGGGGGTATGCTAATTCATGCAAAACAGGATATTCGATAAAGTAGTCGTCACAAAAACAAGTCTCTTTAACCCCAGTTTAGTCACCAAATCACGGTGACTGGGGCACAAAAAACACCTTCTGTGCCTCATTTATACAGCGTGTTCCAATTGCACAACATGGTAGTTATCAGAGACAAACCTGTCTTAACAAAACAATAAAGAGTAAAAGAGAGAGAAAAAAACGCCATATGACTAGCAAAGAGTGATGGAGACAGAAAGGTTAGGAGACATGAAAGGGAGAGCAGTGCTGGGACTTCACGTGATAAGAGTAAAGCCTGTCTGGAAATAAAAAGACAAAGCGAGGGATCTGATGTTGCTTTCTCCCTCTGAGCCCCCCCCCACCCCAACACACACACACATACACCCACACCACCAGTCCCTCCACTCACACATATACACACACACCCACAGCCTCCCACCCAATCCCCCTGCCTGCTCAAGCAGACTTGAATACATATTTAAGGCATCAGGCTTCGGCGGCAGCTGAGGAAACCTGATTTGTGCTTGAACAGAATTCTGATTAATCCCCCTTCGTTTCTCCTTTTCTTCCCTTCTCACCCTTCCTCCTTCCCTCTCACTCTTACTCACACACACACCTACACACACACACACGTACACACACACACACACACCTACACACACACACACATACACACACACACACACACACACACACACACACACACACACACACACCCTCTCCCAATGTCAACCTCCACACACACACTCCCTCACGGCTACCCCCTGCGGCCCCATCCCCACCACCTCTGCCTGCCTTCCTCTCAGTTCCTCTTGGGCTCCCCCCTGATCTCACACATGTGGCTGGCGTCTCAGACCTCCCTTCCCTTCCCTTCCTCCAGCGCCTGCACCACCGCTCGAATACAAATTAGCCAGAGAAGCAGCACATCTTCCCTTTTATTGCTCAAAAGCCGTCACGTCTTCTCTGTGTCTCCCCCCCCCCCCCCCAAAAAAATCAAAAGATCAAAGTTTTGGGGCCTGTCCGATAGGAGGGAGGGGTATGTGGGGGATACCCATGGCGAGAGGTTCCACAGATGCTAGCTTTGTTGCTACGGACGATAAGGGTGGCGCAAAAAAAAGAGAGATACGACCTACCTCGCGCTACGCTTCAGGATTGTACAGGGAATCGGCTCGGAGACGACTAATATTTGTGTATTACAATGTCAGGCCATTGAAGAAGGGAAAGCATTATCAGGCCCTAACATTGCCAGACCGAAACCAATTCCATACTCTGTGAAGAGCAGCTCGTTTGATAAGAAATGTGGTCCCCCTTGCGTTACACAGGGATATCTCAGCCAAAAGTGACACAGACAGACAGTCGAACAAACAATATCGAAATCAATATGCAAAGTCGAGTCCATGATTCGTGGGGGTGGGTGGCAGACACTAGTGCTCTTGAGGGACTTTGAAACGGAATCTGAAAGCGCCACTCCAGGTTTCACTTGCGGTAGTAATACGAAACCTTCCCCTTTTTCAAGAAGAAAGAGAATGTGCAAAGACAGAGGATTTGCTACGCATGCGAGATGACGAGTTGTAGCAGTAACACTCCCTCTGCTACTTTTCAGGCTTAGTGCTAATGTCCGCTCTAATTTGTGCCCTATGCCACTTCAATTACCAGCTCTCTCTCTCTCTCTCTCTCTCTCTCTCTCTCTCTCTCTCTCTCTCTCTCTCTCTCTCTCTCTCTCTTTCTGGCTCCAGGGTTGGTGGTATGTAGAGGAAAACAGTGCAGGCTTGGTCATCTCAAAACCATTCACTATTCGCTAGTTTAAAAAAAAACATATGAATCTAATGTACCCTTGACCCTTGACCACAAAACTAAATTACTCTCTAATATCTCTCTCATTCAGGACATGCAGGTGTGCTGATTTACCTCTGATTGGTTGTTTCAGGGCAGTAGGAAATTACATTCCAATTGCAAATTGCGGGCAGGCTAATTTCGCTTCTCGACAGTGAATCAAATCAAATCTGTATTGTATTTCAGTTGGAAGGAGTGAAAAGGGAAATATGACATCTCAATCATCGCTAATATTACTGTTAAGCACGCCGAATGAATAATTTTCCGTTATTATTCAAGCAACAAGCAGAATCACAACACTCTTTCTGTTCAAAGCGAGCAAAATAACCATGGGCAATGGGCAATGAGTTAAGCATGGACATCAAAAAAAGAAAGAAAAAGAAATAGGAAGCATAAAAGAGGGGTTGAAAAGACACAAAAGAATATGCAAAAAAAAATCTATTAAAGGCCAGCCCTAGCACTTCACAGTACTCTTTGTGTACAAAAAGCTAGCCACTGTGACATTGGCGTGGGCATGAAAACACAAACAAAAAAAGACTCAAACAACCCTGGACCCCGTTAAGAGTGTGTTAAATTTACGAGACGTACAGTAGTGCGGGCGTGCGACGGCAGCGGGCATACGGCAGCGGCTGGCATCTGCTGTCTGCTGACAGGCATCAAGACCAGGCGGGACAGCGGCGGCGGTGTTAGCCTGCTAATATCACCTTCCACCACAAATTGGGAAAAGAGGATGAGACAGAGCCTGATAACAAGGTGGCTGCTCCGAGAATGTCTGGAATTTTCTTTATCGCTCCTCCGCATATCCCCCTCCTCCTTTTCCCCCTCCTCACCTTGCCTCCTCTTTCCATATTTTTCTCCCTCTCTCTCTAACTCACTCTCTTTTCCCCTGTGGGATAGGTTTATCTCAATGCTCCGAACAGACAGAGACATTTTTTGGTGCCGAGGCACAATTTATTTTATTTTCTGCTCGGCTGTCACATCAGCGACTGGTAATTTATGGCAAACGTGTCGTGGAACTCAAGCCAACAAGTCGACTTCAGTGGAGCAATTGAAAAAAAGAAAAAGAAAAAAAACGAGGGTGGGGCTCAAAAAAAATACGACCATCCCCACCTAAGGGGTGAACCAACCGGGGTGGATCAAAGGGTTCAGGGGCAGAGTGGCTTCGTGAGTAAAATAAGTGACAGTGGTGCGACTGCGAGGAGGGGGGGTTGTGACGAGAAGGCGTGCTGCTAGCAACGCTGTCAGGCCTCAGGCTAATAAGGTTTACTGTGACACGTCAGCCTTTCTGGGAGATAAAAGGGAGCGTCAACAGCGATGCCTGCTAAACGACTCCACCATTCTCTTCACACAAAACTGTGAAAATCTAAAACGCTTTAAATTAGCTAAGCGGGTGAAGGGAAGCCGACAGTGTTATCTACAGTTACATACACTGCGTGGATACGTACTGTAGGTGCTGCTGTCTGCTTGTATTCAGATATTCAGGGATTTGTTTGGATGCCTGAGACAACACACGTCTTTGGCTGCCTCCTCTCTACCTTTTCCTCACCTTCCATTTTCACTTGTGTCTGTGTCTATGCCGCTCGGTCTATTTTTCGAGCCGAAGTATCAGCATGAATTCTGGAGATGAGGAAGCCGCACATGTTGCCAACAGGCGCGAAAAACTGGACCCCCCATGGCTTCGAGCCCCCTGGCTTGGCACCACGTGGCGCGCAGTACAGGCTTCTGCATGCCCACTCAGGTCAGGAGAACGGGAGGGGGGGTTGCTGCGATGGGGGGTCCATCGCTTCAACGGCGTCCTTACATCTCAAAAACCTGTCATCCTCCATTTTAGGTTCCATTTTTGGTCCGTAGAGACTCACATGCCTCACACTTTAAAACGCTTTACTTTCTGCAGCAGTCCGTGGAGAGGGAAAAGGAATGAAATGAAAACAACAACAGCTGCATGATGGCTCTTTAAATAACTTGAGTTGCCGCGCCAACAGAAGCCAATCCCTCTGGTCAGCAGAAATGTCTGTCAATGATACGAGGTGAGTGTTCAGCAGTGACTTTGTACAGTACGGCACAAGCTAGTTTTCCACTCAGAGTAGTGAAAAGCCTCTCACGAACACCCACCCACCCCCAGCACCCAGCACCACCCCTCTCTCCACCTCAACAGGTTCACCTTTCATTATGTTTGTCCGAAAAAGAAAACACTTATACGTTTTTTTTTTTACCTTGAAATAGAAACATGCATTAAGTCATGAATCTGAAATGCGGAACTCTTGCAGTTGCAAAAACACGGTGGCGGCACAAGATGCTCGGCCGGGCCAAAACAGCCTTGTTCTCATTGTAATGCAAATGGTAAGCGGCCATCCCTGGGCAACGCTGTACAATATCGCATCTCTCTCTCTCTCTCTCTCCCCCCACGCGGGACCAGCCAATTAGCTAGCCAGATGATGGCAGGTGAAAAGGTTCCTCGGAGCCCCTGCGGTGCTGCGGGAGAGAGGAGAGAAAAGGCAATCTCTGTGGTTGCCTGCAAGACTCCTGGGCCTGTACCTTTCAGCCAAGAGCCATCTGAAACTAAACACATGCAAAAAAGAAAAAAACAAATCACAAAAAGAACCATGGGAAAGAAGAGAGAGGGGGAAATAAGAAAATCGTCCACATACTGTATATGTATGCCGAAGCAATAAGTAGGGCTTGCATCCATGGCAAAAAAATGTCAGCAATCTTAATTAATTACAAGGAATGGTGACAATTTGGCCATACACTTGAGTCAGCTCCATTTTGTGGGCTTAGCTTTTCCGCAGGAGAAATGTGGAATGAGGTACTGCACAGGGGAGCTTGCTGCTGAAGAAACTGCCATGGAAACTAGTTTGAGCCAGGTAAGAGCAAGCAAGAAGAAGACTCTGAAGATGGGTTTTCATCACCCCGGTGATAAGTGAGGAGGTACTTGAGGCCATAACAGCAGCTATTTATGACTGAAGCGTACGGTAAGAAAAATAAAGAAGGATAGGATGGGACAGGAGTGGGTCATCAACGAAGCTTAGAAAAATAAATTAAATTCAAGTAAAACAGGAGGAGGAAGTGGCATATAAAAAACAAAAATAAGCCACTGAAAAAAAAAAGCTGGCTTGTGTGGTTAGTTAAATGTTCCTGGGTGACAAACCGGAGCTCTGGCAGGAGGCAGCAGGCAGATGAAGCGTTCACTGCTACTAATGCTAGCTCTGACAGCTACTTACAGCTGGCAAGCATGACAACCCGTCCCGTCTTGCTTATCGGAAGCCTCTGATGTTGCAGCAAAAATAATGTGACTCTTCCATTCCTCTTCCTCTCCTCTTCCCTCGCTCTCCCTACTCCTCTGTCTCTACCCCCCTCCCCCCCCTTTCTCTCTCTTTCAGACCTTGTGTTTGACTTGTGCTGCTCTGTGAGCATAAGGGGACAAAATGCGAGCTAAATGACTGGAAATGCCCCACTTCCCTTTGATGGAAGCCTAATAGAGTGTGCACCAGCCATACCAATGCCATCGTGTGTGGAGTGATTTCAAATGTGCATTTCCATTTCACAGAGATGCTGGAGAGAGGGAGAGAGGGAGAGAGAGTGAGAGTGAGTGAGGTTGCTAAATTGAAGGTGCAGGTTTATTTAATCCTGAGCGCGCATTTTATTCAGCGGGAGGCTCGGTGACAGACGTGAAACGAATACCTATGCACAGAAACGATGTATGACAATGGGTCTAAAAAGAGGAGGATGTATTCACCGGAGCAACATTAAGGGCTTGTCAACGACCCGCAAAAGCATTGTGAGTGAGGATCACTTTCTATCAGTGTGCACTCTCGCTCTGACAAGGACGAGTGATTTAGAATGACCGCCGGTTGTGTATGGGCTACACAGCTGAGCATCGCCCCCTCCCACACACACACACACACACACACACACACACTCCCACGCACGCACGCGCGCGCACACACACACACACACACACACACACACACACACTCCCCTCCCTTCCCCTAAAATATCTCTCTGTATGTGAAACGTCACCCGTCTTCAGCCTGGCGTTTTGTTATTTTTCCCATGAAAAATGCATTGTGAACGGACCACATGTCGCCATTAAAGACTCATAATTAAAGCGATGGTTCGGAGTAGAATCACCCTAATGCCATTTGAACCGTGACACCCATCCACCTTTACACCCGAAGTGTTTTCTGCCGCAGGCTTACATCAACAGAGTTGCCGTGTTATTCGATGTTTATTCCGGTTAGCTTGACTCAAGCGCATATGGATACTGGGCACCGTCTCCAAACTTTCCCCACAAAAATAACATGTCATTACACCAAACTTCTGCAGTAGCACAAATATGGTCTGTACTCACGAAACGAAGCATTTGGAAGTTTGGAAATAGTCCAGGAGTTTATTATTATCAACACAAGCCGAATAGCTTCTCTGCTGCTAAAGCTGCGCCAACGTTAATTCCGTCATCTAAGACAGGCATGTAAGAGTCCTCAACGAAGCTCATAATATGCACAATGAAAAGTGAATTCAGCATCAGTATTGATAACGAAAATCCTTGTCTAATTGATAGTAGGTAAGATTTGAAATATCTTTTAAGTATTGCCTTGAAAATATAAGCCTTAATCACAATTCAGTGAAAACTTTTTTAACACTCTCGTCTGGAAGTTTGTTGAAGACTTTTACGGGCTTGTCTCATATGACGGAAGTAACGTTGGCACAGCTTTAGCAGCAGAGAAGCTATTCAGCTTGTGT
>NC_085879.1:20970465-20977965 GCF_034702125.1 Engraulis encrasicolus
GAAGCCTGGATGTTACAGTAATTCACACTCAATGGGTAACTCTACAGAGGAACACCGCTAATGCTTTTAAACACACCATGATACTCTCCCATATCTCTGAAACTCTTCCACACAGATATAAAGGCTTGTACTGAGATGCCTTCTCTCTCGTCCCGCAGTGCGGTGTGTCTCCACAACAGGCGACGACGTATAATGAAGACTTCCCTGAAGATTTCAGTTCAAATGTCTCCATAAACAAGGCGGTGGAGGGGTCGCGGGTGGGTGGCGGATGGGGAGAGACTTGAGAACGTGTTCGCGGCGATGATGGCTGCTTGGTGCATCCCAGGTCTAAGATGCAAGCAGGCAGGCAGGCTGCCGCGTGGGAAACCCCAGACTGATATCTAGACGGTGCAATCTCACACAGACGAGGATCCACAATGCACACGCACATACACACACACGCACACAAACACACACACACAGACGCGCACACACCGCCGCCGATGCTGTCTCGTTATGGAAATGCGTGCAAGACTTTCAAAGTGCTCGAAATGAAAACGCACGAGCGCATGATCTCGACTATTCTCCAGGTGGATTAAGGCTCGCTCGGCGTCTTATTTGTCATTTGGCCCCACTTGCTCACTCTTACTTTATCTACTGAGCATTTTCTGTGCACTTCCCTTCCCTCAGAGTTTCCCATTCACATATCGCTTATCTTGCACTCTCACTCTCTCTCCCACTCCCTTTCTCTCGCTCTCGCATCCATCTCTCTTCCTCCCTCTCCCGCTCTCTTTATATCTCTCCCTCTTTCTCTCTCCATCTATCTCTTAGTGTCCCTTTTCTCTCTCTCTCTCTCTCTCTCTCTCTCTCTCTCTCTCTCTGTCCCTCCTTCTCTCTCTATCTTGCTCTGCGTCCCTTTTAAGTTTGTGTGCGTGTCTGTCTGTGTGAGTGTGTGACTGTGCCTTTATGTGTGTCAGTGTGTGCATGAATGCCTGTCTGTTTCTGTGTGCCGACTGTCGCTCGCTGTGTGTGTGTGTGTGTGTGTGTGTGTGTGTGTGTGTGTGTGTGTGTGTGTGTGTGTGTGTGTGTGTGTGTGTGTGTGTGTGTGTGTGTGTGTGTGCCTGTGTGTGTGTGCCTGTGTGTGTGTGTGTGTGTGTGTGTGTGTGTGTGTGAGAGTGTGTGTGTGCCTGTGTGTGTGTGTGTTCACACTATAAATTCATGCACATGAAGGCACACTTTCCCCCTCATAAAGCAAGCCGTTTCACCTCCCCTCATTTTTTTTTTGTGAGGTTGAGGCAGTTCTTTGATCTGTGTTCTAGTTAGTGTTAGACTTCCCGCTAGTATTCTTTTTATTTAGAATGCATAATATGCAGAACACATTTATAACATTCTGTACCGGGGCCGTAAACTTGCTTGCTCCAGCACAATTCTCTCCCAGTTGAAGGTTAAACAACAAATATAATTTCTACCACAATAATCACCCCTTCCCCTTTTTTCTTTCTTGCTGTGCAAACTAGTTACATACAGCTTGCATCCCCACCGTGCACGGGAAGCAAAATGAAATATAATGACTTGTGACCGTCCGTAGTTTGAACATGCAAGTCCACATTAAGGCTAGACTGCATTACAATACTTTCGCCACAGTTTGCAACTTCATTTATCTGGACGTTATTGTTATGATAGCATTTTGTGGCATGAATAAGGACACTTTAAAACAAATTTAACAGCTGAGCGTGACAAAATTAATATAATGGCATGGAAAAACCCATTATTCGTACAATACACACAAAGAAGCCCCAGTGGACCTTGTAAACAAAACAACATATTCCCATGTAGAGCCACCATCAGGACATCGAGGGACCTTAGCAATAGGTCCCATTCTCCATCGGTACTTTGCATAAGCACTTTCCAAAGACCTCTACGAGCTCAGAGGAGAACTTCTGGGAATATCAAATTACTGCGAGACTTCAGCACCATTTTGTCTCAATGAAATAATGGCCGTCACTATTTTTTTTCTTTTTTTTTTGAGCGTCCGATCCAAAACCTCCAGTGTCCAATTAGATTTGGCCCCTCTGTGAAACAGCTTAATACTTGTGAGTGGACGATCTACTTTAAAAAGAAATGGATGTGTGCTTCAAGTACTGTAAGTAAGTAGGAGAAACTGCAGAGTAGCATAATCCATTTCATTGCATGCCATTGCACTAAAGTTACTTTTTAAAGGGATAATTACAGCCTACTGCATAAAGCAATGAAATGAAGCATCCATGCTTGCATATGATAAGGTTCGCCACTTGACACACAAGTGGACACTTGAACTTGAGGGAGAGAGAATCGAGTTGTGCCTCAATGCATATAAGTATAGAACCAACAGCATTGGTTTGGAATAAAAAATATTACCTACAGCCTTGAAAGCTAAATGCCTCCTTACTGACTACGGGTGTCTAGTGATCATCCGTAGGGCTTATATGAATGACGCACCTAAAACAGCCTGACGGATCACAGTAAAGTGCATTGCACACGGGCTGGATGGAGACAGATGCATACAGTACAGAGTGGGGACCCACAATAGACACACAGACCGAGATACAGAATGGAAAAGCACACACACACACACACACACACACACACACACACACACACACACACACACACACACACACACACACACACACACACACACACACACACACACACACACGTGCGTACACTCACACACACACACACACACACACACACACACACACACACACACACACACACACACACACACACACACACACACACACACACACACACACACACACACACTTATTGTCCTTGTGCAGATTGGTTGTAGTACTATCCTGTTGTACCGTATGCAAATGCTATAGTCTGGGCTCAGGCCTATGACGAGTTCCTAGACCCTTCATCAACTTGATATGACGTGAGTCTAACGTGGCTTCATTACCTATCCTGGTGGCATCCCATAAACCCTTGCTGCCACTTCACACCATGTCACCATATGGAGGCATGATAAGTGCACTCCCAGTGCATACGGTACCCTGCAATGGACTCTGGCACCTTTGCTGTAATGAGTGAACAGGCTGTAGGTGACTCGTTAGCAGGCCGCTAACGCTACCGCTGACGCTAACGCTATCGCCGCTGATGGAACATCTGGCGTTTATCAGCCCACATTAAATTCATCACCACGCTGCACTTCTTTTTCCTACTCCGGTAAAGAAAAACCCCCACACACATATCCAAAGAGGATAAGCAGAAAACCGGGAGGGGACAACAGGGAGCTTTTGGATGTCTTTGATTTGGCACAATTATCCAGTGGCCAGTCTGGCATGCAGGGACTATTTTCTCAGTTTGTTTTGCTCTCTCTCTCTCTCTCTCTCTCTCTCTCTCTCTCTCTCTCTCTCTCTCTCTCTCTCTCTCTCTCTCTCTCTCTCTCTCTCTCTCTCTCGCTCTCTGTCTGTCTTACCTCCTCTTGCTTTCTCCTGCTCTTGCTCTCTCTCTCTGTATTTGTGTGTGTGTGCGTGTGTGCGTATGTGTGTGTCAGTCAGTGTTTGTTTGTTTCCTCCTTAGCGTGGGAGACTTCCTTCCCAAAGCAGCTTAAGTGAAAGTGATGAGAAAAGGGGGAGCTGGAAGAGTGACAGGGGAGGCTGGGGGTTGGAGGGGGGGTGGCGAGGGTAGTTGGATAAGGGGGTTGTGGAATGGGCTTTAGGGGGATTGGTTTGCTAGGAGGGAGGATAGAGACACTGGCGGTGGTGGTGGTGATGGTGGTGGTTGCATGGCATTATGTGCCTTTAGGCTTGGTCACTGTGTGTATACACAAAGGCACATTCACTCACACACACACACGCACGCACGCACACATGTAAGCATGCACGCATGCATGCACGTACGCACGCACGCACACGCACACACACACACACACACACACACGCACACACGCACACACGCACACACACACACACACACACGCACACAATTACACACAAACGCTACCTGCCTAAGCCTGACCTGATCAGAGGGGACTTCATTGCTCTTCTTACCTGTCAAGACACTAGAGAAGGGGGAAGAAAAGGTGTGAGAGGGTGGTGGAGTGGAGGTTGGTGGAGGGAGGAAGTGTATTTAAAAGGGTCGGGCGAGCCTTTAATACTATTTATTACATTTCCCCGGCTAGAGTTGCAGTGGTTCATGGGTAATTGTGCCCATAGATCTTTGGGCCCTGGGACAGCCAATCAAGATGGATACCCCTCTTCTTTTAGTTAGTGGCGGACAAGTCACGGGGCACAAGAGAACTGGACTGACCTCCTGAGTGAATCTTGTGGTGGTGACTTAACTTAAGAGACGGGGGCATTACTTAGCGTGGGTACGCCATTGACATTAAGAGGCATTAGGGAGACAGGAAGGGGGCAGGGGGGGCCTGGAGAGAGGGGGGTCTGAGGCTCTCATCACACCCGAGCCAGTCTGCACATACACATCCATCTGCGCGACCACTGGCCTCAATCAATAGATAAGTAATCTCCCGCAATGAGTACAAGCGTGGGGGCATTACTCACACCGGGTCCCCGAAAAAATATACACTCACACATACACATACACACACATGTTCACGCCCTCAAAGGAAACACACACACATGCTCACACCCACACACACTCACTTGGTTACACACACACACGCACACGCACACGCACACGCACACGCACATGCACACGCACACGCACACGCACACGCACACACACACACACACACGCACACGCACACGCACACACACACACAGTAGCTACTACACACATGGACACATGCACGCACACACATGTACACACATTCTGTGTTACATCAGCCACACAAGGAGAGAGTGAGTGTGTGTGTGTGTGTGCATATGTGTGTGTGTGCGTGTGGGGGGCGATAAGGTACAGCAGAGGTAGCCTAGCTGGCGCAGTTCATCACCAGCGACACTTATCCATTACGGGAACACGGCTGTATTGACAACAAGGAACTCCAGCAGCAACATTTGTGTCGAAACTACAGCCCACAACTGTCAGCGTGGCAGGCCTCGCGCGGAGACATAACAAAAACGAATGTGCCAGCGGTATAATTGATCTTAACGCGCTGGCTCTGTGTGTGTGTGTGTGTGTGTGTGTGTGTGTGTGTGTGTGTGTGTGTGCGCGAGTGCGTGTGCGTGTGTGTGTGTGTGTGTGTCTGTGCGCGTGTGTGTGTTTGTGTGTGTGTGTGTGTGTGTGTGTGTGTGTGTGTGCCTGTGAGTGTGTGTGTGTGTGTGTGTGTGTGTGTGTGTGTGTGTGTGTGTGTGTGTGTGTGTGTGTAGGGAGGGAACAGAGCTAGTCCCATAACCACACCTGTTTCTTGATTTACACCGGCATTCAGTGGTGTTGCCCAAGTCGGGTTCTGATATACGTTGTATCAGAGCCCTACTGCTGTGCACGGAGCTTTTGATTCCACTGAAAGTCTGCTTTTAGTGCATTGTGTAGCTGAAATGCTGTGTTTTTATCCTTGCACTAAAGATGACGGATTAAAAAAAAATTGGGGAAAAACTTTGAAGGTGTGAATACATTCTCACCAGAAAAGTTCTGACGAGTGCCTACGCCTTAAAAAATTACACAAACAATTTGCTTTGTGCTTTTGTCTTTGTGCAAATGTGTGAACTCAACCGCGCTTCAGTCTTATTATCACAGACGGTAAAAGTTTAATGGCGAGGCGGCTAATCGGAGTGCAGCTAAAAACACTGGTTTCACAGCTGCTGGGAATGATCCACACCCGATTTTCTCTCTTTTTTTGTCTCTTCCAGTGAAACAAATAGATCTGAGAGCTTCCTCTCGAAGAACATTGAATATTTAATTCCTCATTTGAATGGGTTACTGTGCTGAATGTACAAAATGTGCTCCCATTATTCACGGCTGAGTTAAAGTAAAGACGAATGTCGCTGAAAATCGCAGCTCCTCTTCTCTCCGCATATTTTTTTGCCTAAGGTGGTTGCGTACTATCGGCGTGCCTCAAAAGTGCAGGGCGCACTGAACGGCTGTAATTACTATGCATCTCCATGTGCGACGGAGGTACAGGAGATTCGATTTGTGAATTAAAATGTGTCATATTTTACTGCTGTGACTTTTCCGCTTAGTTGTCCTGTAATGTCATCTGCCGAGGTGAGGGACCTGTTCAGCAATACTGTAAGAGCCTTGGCCAAAATTTTGTGGAGTTACAGCCTCATACTGTCATATAGTATGAGTTTTTGCACCTTGTTTTCTTGATTATATCATGATTGCTCCTAGCAAGGTCCAGTGTGAGACACCTTGTTTTGTTCATGTAATTGGATAAGTGGCTGTATAACTGCTGTATAGCGCCAGAATGGAGTACATGTGGTCTTCATTATATTACGCTTAATTTATTGTTAGAATTATAATTCATGTCGTTGCTGCTGTGGGTAGCATTGGAAGTAGTGTTAATTCCCAAAAAAATCAGTCTCTGAGGTGTTTTTTTTTAGCAAATTGCTCTGGATAATAGCATCTGCTAAATACATGACCTTAAACACATGTTGTTTTCTATTGTGTTGCCCGGAGGAAAAAAAAAGAGGGCACCGCACACAACTGCAAAGGGGCAGAGCGTCCTTTTGGGACTTTGCCCTCCTGTGAAGTCCTATTATATCACAAGAGGATATGCATAAACACACACAGACTGCGACGTGTCGTGCTAGTACGCCGCGTCTCATTGCGCCTCTCCCCCTGCTCACACAATGCTCCTGGGGTAGACTGTGTACGTCGCTCTCACACTCTCAACTGTAGTTTGTAAACAAAATTTCCAACCAATTTCCCTCCATTCAAATTGGGGATTGCATTAACCACCAACCGGCAGTGTTCGGTAAATCCCCCCTCACTCTCCGCCGCCTCGCGAGTATATAAACAGATTTGTTAAGCTATTAAAACAACCATCAGATAAGTAACCAATTCTCCGGTGTCTGCATTGAAGTAAAGGAGGCATTGTAAAAAAAAAAGAAAAGGCCTATGCTTTTTGTGAGCCAGCTAACGGGAGGAAAATGCATTCTTCATTGTGGTAAGTGACAAACGGTGACAAGCGCTTAAAAGGCTCAACAAAACAAAAACAGAATCTAGTGGACTGGTTTAAGGATAACGCCTATTTTCTGGGTACTACAGACAGAGAGAGAGAGGGCCGAAAGAAGGGGAGCTTGAAGAGAAACAAAAATATGGATTATCCCTCTCGAGGCAACAATCACAGTTTCAAATTGCTATCTAGGGATTGTCCCATTTCCACCCTTCTCAATAGTAGAGCATCATTCATTTTGGGACAAAAAGATATTGATTTGGCCGGCTGTGGCTCTCTAAATAGCGGTCCCTTCTTGGCCGGTGGCGTGTGAATGCCCTGATCTGTCCACAGGCTATCTCCAGAGGACAACACACTGCGAAAAGAGAGAGCGAAAGAGAGAGAGAGAGAGAGAGAGAGAGAGAGAGAGAGAGAGAGAGAGAGAGAGAGAGAGAGCGAAAGAGAGAGAGAGAGAG
>NC_085879.1:20985465-21047965 GCF_034702125.1 Engraulis encrasicolus
TGTGTGTGTGTGTGTGGGGGGGGGGGTGGCTAAGGGGAGCCACATAGCATGTGGGTTTGAGTACAGCCCAAGGTCATTTGGCTGGGTCTAACCCGTCTGGCTCTCTCTCTCCCACTCATTTCCCACCATATTTTGCTGTCTGATTGAAGGTGAAAAGGTCTAAAAGCAAAACAATGCCACACACATGTACTCAATCATCCGCTCGCTCGCTCGCTCGTTCGTTCGTTCGTTCGTCTGTTCGTTCATTCATTCATTCATTGAAATAATAATAAAAAGGAAGAGAAATGGTTTTGTCAGCCAGCTGTCCAAGTCATTATAAAATCATCATCCCACAGTCTGCAATAGTCGGGTCCATTTGGCTCTGGTCCCTGTCTAATTTGGATGCACGCCCTCCCCATACCATGGTGAACCCCCAAAACTGCACTTGCATTCTATTCAGCAATCAACAGCCGCTGTGATTCTCACGTCAGATGCACACATACGCACACATACACATGCTTGGTCTAGCACTGCACCATCGCAGGCACAAAAGGACATAATCCACACGGACACGAAAGCTGTCCTTCAATCACAACGCTCCATCTGTGTGCATCCATCTGTGTTATCTGTCTGAATCTGTGTCTGAGTCTATCAACAATACAATGACAGACTTGGGTCCAACTTGAAGTCCAAAGTGTTCAGGTCACACCTCTGACCCAATTAAAATAACTCAAATTCATAGTCAGCAGCAACACACACACACGCGCACACACACACACACACACACACACACACACACACACACACACACACACACACACACACACACACACACACACACACACACACACACACACACACACACACACACACACACACACACACCGGCACTCCACAAGACTCCCGGCCGACACCCTACGTAGTGAACCCAGGAAACTCCACCTGTAATTCTATTCTCTGCTGCAGCAAACACCTGCTGTGATTCTGAGGCTGGTGGTGGGAATCCTATACAGCCGAGCTGAATTGAACTGAACAAGGCGCCACTCATTTCCTATTCCTGGCGTGTCCTGTGCGGCTTTGCATTTCGATTATGGCATTTCTGGTTACACACAAATCACTTACTCCTTCTGTCCTCGTTTATCAAAACGCAATCTAGGTCACTGACAGTGAGGATGATGGGATTGTTGTTCAAGTGCAAGGGTGTGTGTGTGCGTGCATGTGTGAGAGTGTGTGTGTCTGTGTGTCTGTGTCGGAAGACACACCTCCTTGGCTTCCGACGCAAGAATTGTTTTAAGAAAACACGGGAGTTACGCCGACACGCTATGGGGGCCCCCCGTCATCTTCATCTTAGAAGAAGTCTTGGAAGGAAAGAGGAAAAAAAACACAACCCAGCTCGCCGCTCTGCCACCCCTTCTGAATCGATCCCACTAAAAGCTTTAATCTGATTGTTAAAAGAGCTGATTTGACAAAACTGTTATCAGGCTGATTTAAGCAGCAATCAATACTGCATTACGTGAGGGGGGCCCTGGTCCTTTCCCTCTTGCCTGGGCTGTAACTTTTCCAAGGACACATTCACTGGAGTTCACCTCTAACCTCGCAAGCCCCAGTGAGAACGTGCGCACACACACGCACACACACAAAACACACACACACACACACACACACACACACACACACACACACAAAACACACACACACACACACACACTGGTACACATGCGCATACGCTGCAGACACGCATACAGTCACAGTCACACACACGCACACTCACACGCACACACATAAACAATACACACTGAACACACTCTATCGCCTGTCTGTCTGTCTGTCTGTCTACCTGTCTGTCTGTCTATCTGTCTGTCTGCCTGTCTGTCTATCTGTCTGTCTGTCTGTCTCTCTCTCACACACACTCACACACATACACACACACACACATTCCTACTGTACAGAGCACACTCCAACCCAACACATTATATTGTGACCTCCATCACTCACACACACACACACACACACACACACACACACACACACACACACACACACACACACACACACACACACACACACACACACACACACACACACACACACACACACACACACACACACACACACACACGTGCTGCATCCAAAACCCTGCATGTGTGTGCGTATCCAATAATGAGCAGGACATTAGTGGGCTTTTTCCATGCACGACACATTCATTCTCTCCATCTCTTCCTCCCCCTCTCCCCTTCTCTCTCTCTCTCTCTCTCCTTCTTCCTCCCTCGCTCTCTCTATCCCCCTCTCTCCATTCCTCTATTTCCATTCCTCTTTCCATCTCAACCTCTCTGCCTATCCCTCTTTCTCTCTTCTCCCCCTTTCCCTATCATCTCTTCTGCATGAGGGCGTCTCTCTCTCTCTCTTTCTCTCTCTCTCTCTCTCTCTCTCTCTCTCTCTCTCTCTCTCCATCTCTCTCCTCACTCCCTCTCTTCTCCTCTCTGCAACATTAGCAATGCGAGGCAAAAGGTAATTTAACGACAATACATAAATTAGAGAAGAGGCGTGCGGCTGACATCTCTCATTGGCGCGGGGCCACTATGACAGAATATTTAAGCGGCGGCAACAAAAAAGCACAAGACTTAATCTGCCGCTCGCCTCTCTATGTACTGCATAACAGTTGCCATCCCCTTTATACAGCACGGTGCACTAGTCTCCCTAAACACGAATAAACACAGCGGCAGCTTTGTCAAGACAGCGGGGCTTGTTATAGTCTTTTTTCATGGCTATTTATACATACACTCAAAGGTGCAGTATTTGTGTAGAATTACATTTTCGCAAACGGTCTTTAATAGACTGGGATTACGGCACCAACAGACTAAGAGCATTAACAAGTCACATCTGCGCACAGTCTAATGCATCCTCCTCGCAGCTGGGCAAAAATAGACATGCAAAACGAGAGAGGAGAGGATAGGACTGGAGAGGAGTGGAGGAAAAAAAATCAGCGCTACCTGTTCTGGTAGAAGAGGCACACAGAGCAAAACAGGGAGGGAAAAAAATCTAAACGTGGGGAGCAAAAAGGGAAACACAAAATGGGACAAAAGGACAAAAGAAATGCTCCAAGAAGCACAACAGCTGAGTCCCCTCGTCTAAACTGTGTTCATTAGCCGATGTAATATAAATAAGGCTGACTGTCACACAATACAAAGGAACAAACTTTAAAAAAAACACACACACACACACAACCCTGGATCTCCCAGAAATACAGAGAGAGGGAGGGAGGCATAGGGTGAAGGAGAGATAGATAGAGAGAGGAAGAAGGAATGCAGGGAAGGAGAGAGGGATCAGTGGAGGCAGGGAGGTAGAAAGGGTAGATGAATAAGGACAGAGGAAGGAGAGGAGGAACATATGGAAGAGGAGATGGATAGAGATAGGAAGGAAAGGAGGGAAGGAGAAGGGGAGGTGGAGGGAAGAAGAGAGGGAGGTAGGGAGGAAGGAATGCAGGAATGCAGGGAAGAAAAGAGGGAGGAAGGGAGGCAGGGATGGAGAGAGGAAGGAATGGAGAAAAGAAGGGAGGAAGGGAGGCAGGGATGGAGAGAGGAAGGAATGGAGAAAAGAAGGGAGGAAGGAAAACAAAGAATGATAGAGGGAGGAATGGAAGAGAGGCAGGGATGGAGAGAGGAAGAGATGGAGAGAGAGAGAGAGAGAGAGAGAGAGAGAGAGAGAGAGAGAGAGAGAGAGAGAGAGAGAGAGAGAGAGAGAGAGAGAGAGAGAGAGAGAGGCCATGCTGCCGCCGCAGGCCTTCCACCATCCTCCGCTGCGCCTGGTGGAAGGCCTCGTGGTCCAGGCAAGTGACGGCCAATTAGGACCCTGCGTGATGAGCGGTCCGCGGGCCCGGCCAGCAATTAGGTGTAGCTGGGAGAAAAGGCATCTCATTACTGTACGCTCCACTCCTCTCCTCTCCTCTCCAGCCAGTTCCATTACTCCTCCACCGGAGCACCGCACCGTACCGCACTGCACTGGAACTCCACTGCCCCGTGGCTCTGGCCGCCCAATAAAGCTCATTAGAATCCGGGCCCGCTTCACCTGCCCGTGGCCCATTCACAGGCCAAGGGAAGCTGACGGGGGATGTCAAAGGGGTCACTTGTCCAGGGAGAGAGGGGCCCCAGAATTGGATCCTTATTGCGTTGTATATGCATTAGGGTTTGCGGTCCCTTCAGATGACTCCAGATGTCCTGGGCCCGGGCAAAGCTGTCAACCGCCACCGTCCTTGTCCTCCACCCCCACCAACTATCCACCCATACTCCTTCAGCTGCCCCTCACACACCCACCTGCATCCTTTTTGATTACAGCACTGCCCACCACTTTTTGGTAAGTGGCTACTTCAGAGTCATTTTGCATTTCCCCCCCCATTTCCCTTTCACGTCTTTGTAAGGCCTTTTTTTTGCAAATGTTTGGCGCCAAAAGATCAAAATCTAATTGGGAAAAGGGGAGAATACAGAGATCCGGTGGCATTTGTTACCATAGCTTTAACAAGCCAAAGCACTTTTTTCCTACTATCAACAGTTTTGTTGGAATTGGAGGTAAAAAAGAGAGAAATCACACACACACACACACACACACACACACACACACACACACACACACACACACACACACACACACACACACACACACACACACACACACACACACACACACACACACACACACACAAAGGGAAAAAAGCAAAGCAAAGGCAGCCAATCATTCAGTCAATCTCCTCCTGTGCGCTCACAAACGCATCACAGTTTCCAGTGTTCGCCATGAGTACGTTCGATGAAAGGGGGGGTTTAATTAAATTCTAACCCCCTTAATTGTTTCAAAGGAGGCCCACTGCCGGGGAACTAATTAGAGCAGTTCGAGAGGGTCCGGAGGTGAGTGGAGGTGAAGTGCGTGGGGGGTAGGGGGGAGCCGGTGAAGAGGGGTGTGTGTTTAAAAAAAAAACCCACAAGGGGATAGCTCGCTATTGAACCTGCGCTGTGAATATGTCGTGTCGAATAACATAAATATTCCCTCAGCCAGGGCCGCTGACAGCTTTGGCTGGGCCCGTGACAAAGTCGTCTGAAAGGGCCCCCTCACCCAATACATACATCTAATGAGGACTCAATTCTGGGAACCCCTTCTCCCTGGGCCCGGGACAATCGGCCCCTTTGCCTCCCCTTGTCCGCTTCCCTGCCCCCAGCCATGGCTGACTGCTTAGTGTTCAGGCCATCATGGGATGCAGAAACAAGCAGAAAGTGAATAGTTTTTTTTTCTTTTCCCAGAGTCAGGGAAGAGAGGAGGGTCTTTCGCCTTGCAATTTCACAAATCGCAACTTAGATTAGCATTGTCCGTCGGAACAACGGCAAGAGCGGGTAAATTGTGTTCGGTGATAAGACTTGTATTGCTAACTTAAATATGAAGGTGTAAAACGCTTTAGAAACGCCTGTTAAGTATTTGTTCTGCATCAGCAGAGCATTATAACATGGAGCAGGGCAGCCAACAGGGGGGGACAAAGGGGTATATTATCCTGGGCCCAGGGAGATGGGGGGGCCCAGACTGGATTTCAAGTTACATTGTACGCATATGAAGGGGGGGGGGGGCTTTCAGATGGCTTTGTCCTGGACCCAGCCAAAGCTGTCAGCAGCCCTGCATGGAGATAAAGCTTCTAACCACAACCAACTCTCATCATGGATTTAATCAGCACTATACAGATACAATGCATGCAATGCTTACACATTCACTTCCTTTTCTCCTGCTTGTGTCACCTGATGACATCCAACGTAAAAGAGAACTGCACACAAAAGTAGATATAAACGCGCTTTGCTGTACTGTTAATTAGCGGAAGTGATTGTGCGTTATCCTCATAATGGCTATTATCAGCAATTTCGTTGCTGTCCCACTTTAAAATGAGTTCTTTTTCTTTGGGAAAATCACAATGAAAACAGACTGGTGCTGGAAGTCAAGTAAGCGTAGTTCACAATACTACAACATGTGAAGTGACTTGAACATTTGATTTTTTTTGGATCTTTGGCTGTGTCCGCCAAGCCAAATAAGTCTTGGAAGTCAAAGAAGCGCATTTCTAATTGCGTCCTCCTCACAGTCAAAGCAGCAGGTGGCATTATCTCATTCATCTCCCTCACCTTCCAAAAGAAACCACATGCAACACACATGCCAACCATCACCCCAATCCAACTGCTCTACCTCACGAAAAAAAGAAAAAAACCTTGCACCATGTTCATGTTCAGTAACCCAAGAGGCAGGTGGCAGCCAGCACTGCCCCATATGGCGGCAGCCAGAGACGAATAAAGCCTGAAGAATTAGGGCCTAACTGTCACTGAGTGGTCCAAAAGATGGAGATCAATGGGGCCCACTTATCACCCCGGGACGTCAGGCTGTTGGGGATTTGTCTCTCGCTGGTGAATGGATGCAATCTGCAAAGTCAAGGGAAAGAAAAGCCACCTTTTTTGTAGGCGTTTGTGTTCTCTCTCTCTCACTCTCTCTCTCTCTCTCTCTCTCTCTCTCTCTCTCTCTCTCTCTCTCTCTCTCTCTCTCTCTCTCTCTCTCTCTCTCAATTCAGGCGTTCTACCTCGAGTCTTTTATGAACACTCTTTTGCTCCCCTAAGGGATTATGAAGTCTTGTCACTGCTGAACTCATGCCCATCCTGCTTCCTTCTCTTCTTCATGCTTGTTCCATCTCTTCTTTTTCCCCTTTCCACTTTGCTTACTCCTCGTGAAGCTTCTCTCTCTCTCTCTCTCTCTCTCTCTCTCTCTCTCTCTCTCTCTCTCTCTCTCTCTCTCTCTCTCTCTCTCTCTCTCTCTCTCTCTCCTTATCATCATGAACCCATTCTTTCGTTCTCTTTCTCTTTTTTCCCATACATCTTCCCTCTCTCTCTGCCCCTTTCCTTATCTTCATGGACCCAGTCTCTCCTCTTCTCCTCTCGTACCACGCTGCATCTTCTATCTTTCACATTCACTCCTTTCTCTTCTTATCTTCATGCACCCACCATTCCTTTCACTAGTCTCCATCTCCCAGTACTTCCTCCCCTCCCAATCATCTCTTCTGCACGAGGACCTCTCTCTCCTTTCTCTCTCTCTCCCTTCTCTCTCCCTTCCTCTCTCCTCCATTCCTTGTCATCTCTTCTGCATGAGGGTCTCTCTCTCTCTCTCTCTCTCTCTCTCTCTCTCTCTCTCTCTCTCTCTTTCTCTCTCTCTCTTTCTCTCTCTCCTCCCTCCCTTCCCTATCATCAGTTCAGTACTCGGATGTATGCGTCATGGACAGGTCGTTTCAAACATGGCCGCCCATGTCCATTTGTCAGTGCAGTGTAGTGTGAGGAGAGGAGGGAGAGGAGGGCGAGGAGGAACTGGACGGACTCCTCATGCCAAACGGGGCCCATTATCCTCCCCCTCGCTACCCCCACCCGACTCCTCGTTTCTCGGCCCGGCAGCCAGCGAAGCCAGCCTGCTCATCCAGCCAGCCACCACTGCAGAGGGAAATGGCCATGCACAGGCCGACACTCACAGGGTAGTCCTGGGAGAACGCCACTCTGCTGAGGGGCTACCAGAGGAGGAGGGTGGACAGAGAGAGAGAGAGAGAGAGAGAGAGAGAGAGAGAGAGAGAGAGAGGGGCAAAATCAGAGGAATTCAACATGACAGAGCGAGCAATTGAACACAAAAGAGAAAGAGAGCAAATGAAAGGGAGGCAAAATCAGAGGGAGGCGAAATGAAAGAGAGGGAGAGAAGAAAAAGAGAGAGGGGCACCGAGTGAGGCACAGGCAGAGGAGTGACAGAGGCAGAGAGAGAGAGAGAAAGAGAGAGAGAGAGAAAAGAGAGGGAGTGGGGCCAAGGGAGCGAGAAGGGCAGGAATGCGGTTTCTACAGACAGGAAATCAAATCAGGCCAATTTATTGGGAGCACAGCTCCAGAGATTTCCCGTTTACAAATAGCTACATAGTGCAGCGTTCGGCCCTTCTCATAGTGGACCGAGGGAAAATGCTGGGAAAGCTCAGAATAACAGAAAAAAACACACCACAAAAATTGGATTCTTGGAATCCATGCAGGGGATTTTTTCTTTATTTTTATATTTTTATTTTATTTTTAAACCGTAATGCAGCGCAGTAACACAAACTCTCGCCGCTGTTCAATACTGGGTTTTTCTGTGGTGGCTGTGCATTTTTCTTTTGAAAATGACACCCCATATAAGGTCAACCAATGATTGTCTGGGTATTACGATCCACATGTGGTCTCGGGGTCCGGATGACATAAAAGCACATTTCTCAGAAAAGGCTCCACGTTATGAAAAAAACCCCAGCAGAATGCAGGTCAGAGCAGACCTGGGGAAAATAAAATAAATAAATGAAATATATAAATAAATAAATAAACCTGTGCTCGTTAGAGAAAAAAAGAGTCACCTTGGTAACGATTATGTCTGCGGACATTCAAAATCAAAGACAGCATGTCCTGTTACTGTCGCATGAATGCAAAACACACATTATTCCGTAAACTAGCGTGCTCACGCTCACACACACACACACACACACATACACACTAACACACACACACACGCCCGCACTTGCACACACGCAAGCACTTACACACACACACAACACAACACAACACAACACAACACAACACAACACAACACACACACACACACGCACACACACGCACACACACGCACACACACACACACACACACACACACACACACACACACACACACACACACACACACACACACACACACACACACACACACACACACACACACACACACACACCAAGCAAACAAAACAAGGCGCACATACAGCAAATATCTACTGATTTCATATGCGCCGGCTGGGCTGCCCAAATCAAATGTCTTCCAGGCCAGGCCAGGCCACTACAGCATAATGCTATATGCGCACTTTCACTTGGCAGCTCGTAACCGTGCTGTTCCAGCAGCCACAGATCCTCATAAAGGGCTTAAAGATGTCCCTTCTTGTGGGTTAAATCAGGCCTCATATACTGACACCACACACACACACACACACACACACACACACACACACACACACACACACACACACACACACACACACACATGCGCGCGCACACACACACACGCACACACGCACACACACACGCACACACATTAACACACACACACACACACACATGCGTGCGCGCACACACACACGTACGCGCACGCACACACACACACACACACACACACACACACACACACACACACACACACACACACACGCACACACGCACGCACACACACACACACACACACACAAATTGAAAGGAATCCGAGGAATGGCTGTGGCATATACGTACAAATACAATTCATGCCCAGAGACAGACATACGCACAGAGGGACAATCGTGAGGCCACTGCTCTAGTTAGGATCTGAAAGCGGGCAAAACACAGTAGAACATCACAGAAGGGCAATATATACGGTACACAGAATATACGTATATTGAAGCAGACAAAGGAGAAGGCAAACACAAATGAATAGATCCTTTGAGGGGGGGGGGTGGTTTTTGTACTGTAGGCTAACAGCATCTCCTTCCTTGCATCCTCCTCATCCTCCTCCTCCTCCTCCTCATCCTCCTCCTCCTCATCCTCCTCCTCCTCCTCCTCATCCTCCTCCTCCTCCTCCTCTCTCACTCTGCTCACTCTGGCACTGGTCCAGTGCCAAACCATTAAAATAAAACAAGGTACAAGGCAGCGCTGGATATGGGGAGGGGAGGTAATTACAGTCCTGCCTCAAAGCCACCACAGTCACCACTCGCATCCCTTTCATCTGCTGGATTTGAGGAGCAGGTGGGGCGGGAAAGGTGGGATTGGGGGAGGATGGAGGAGGAGGAGATATTGGGGGAGGGCGGGAAGGTGGAGGAATAGATGTTGGGATGGGATTGCTACTGGAGGGGAGAGAGGGATGGTGAAGGTTTGGGTGGTGGGTGTATGGGCCTGGGGGGGGGGGGGGGGGGGGGGGGGTTAACGGTTCTGGGCTGAGGATGGAGAAGATTTGGGGAGCAGGTGGGTGGGGCGAGACGGGTGAGATTGGGGGGAGGGTGGAGCAGTAGATATTGGTGGAGGGGGGGGGTGGATTGGAGAGAGGGATGGTGACGGTTCTGAGGGCTGAGGATGGAAGAAGAAGATTTGGGATGGTGGGTGGATAGGCCAATGGGAAGGTGGGAGAGTAGGCATTGGGGAATGGATGCAGAAGACTTGGGGGTGGGAAAGTAAGAGGGGGGATGGGGGTTGCGGGGGTATGGATTCTGAAGATGGTGTCATTTCAGTGTTTCCCATACATTGAGGAAACTATGGCGGCCCGCCATAGTTTAAATTTGGCCGCCATAGTTTACGAAAATGTAAAAAAAAAAAAAAAATTTTTTACTTTTTTTATTTATTTTTTTTAAACGATATCCGTTTTTGTTAAACACGATTTGAATTACGATTCCCACGGTAACACAGAATGAGGGGAAAGCATTAGGAAGTGACCGTAAGGGTATTACAGTTGATTCATGTGTGCACACGTGTAACATCGGGGGAGTAACAGAACATGTGCGCAACGATGCGTTATGACACGCCGATATGCGAGGATCTTCGTCCAAATCGCTAGTCGCATGCATCATCGCTAACTGCGTTTACATCGCGTGCCGCGTGTAAGGGAAATGTTAGTTGTTGACATGTATGGAATTCACTTCAATTTGTGCTGTTTCTTGCTTCAGTTGTGGACAAAACGATTGGCCAAACTCACAATAGAAAGCCTTTGCTGTGCTACTGTCCCAGAGAGCTGAAAAAAAACCTTCATAGAAGAAGTCACACTTAACAGGGGTGTTAACCAATCCAATGAGTTCTCTCATTGCTCTCTCTCTCTCTCTCTCTCTCTCTCTCTCTCTCTCTCTCTCATAGTAGCCTACTATTTACCCATAACAAATGGTGAATTTCTGAGCCCTTTTTCATTTGTAGCCTATACCACTGAAGGCATGATAATGCTTCATCATATTTTAGAAATAGGGCCTATGTGCCTTTTATATACCAAATGTTTATCATTTTGAAATTGTTTCAGTTGTTTATGACTTGTGTATGACTGAAATTATCTCTGCATACTATCAGTGCTGCATTGCTTTGTAAAGATAGGCTATTCAACACACTTTAAAAACACACTGAAAAGATACGGCCATAGTAGCCTACTGAAAACATTTTGTTCATAATAATGGTGATTAATAAATGGTGGTCTTAAATTTTCATACTGACATCCTTGAATTTGACTTGGTAGATCACGGCAGACCATCAACTTCAAAAGTAGATCTTGGTTAAAAAAAGGTTGGGCACCCCTAGAGAGAACCACAAGTGCTTGAAAGACAGGGATCAAAAGCCTAGTCAAGTTGTAGTTTACTTGGGTTTGGGAGCAATATAAAAAACCTTCAGAGAAGGGACAGTTGGGATGAGTTTACTAACACTCCCTAGGCTTTGTTTTACAGTTGTAATGAGTTTGGTGACAGACCTTCATTGACACAGCAGAGGAGACATCGGGCTGCATATAGAGATTAATGTGTAATGAATGTGAATATAGACATAAATGTGTAATATGTTGTTCAGCCCTTTTAATGGGAGGAATTTGGAAAAAACTGGCCCTGTGACCAGCACCCCTCATGTAGAATGTGTACGCCTACAGATATGTGTGGGGGAAAAGGCATAGCCTACCCTCTAAGACCCTTTTTGTCTATGCGTTAACAATTTCACAGTGCTCTTAAATTCTTATCTCTGCTCCTATTTTGTTTTATTATTGTTTCCCAGACCCCTGCATGAGGGACGAATGAAACTGTGTTGTAAACAGAAATTATTCACTGTACTGCATTTGTTGACAATGACAATGTACTACTATTATACAAGTCATGGGTAAAATCTTATGTAGCCTTATTTCTCAAACTATAAATGGCTGAAATATAGGCCCAGGCCTACAGTTTCTCCATGCGCCAATGTCATACTGTAGTCATTGTTTTGCTGTTTTGCATTTACGCTGCAAGAATACACCCCCCCCCCCAAAAAAAGGCCCGTGTGAGAAGACCCCCCCCCCCCCCCCCCCCCCCCCCCCCCCCCCCACCCCCCCCCCCCCCCCCCCCCCCCCCCCCCCCCCCCCCCCCCCCCCCCCCCCCCCCACCCCCCCCCCCCCCCCCCCCCCACCCCCCTCCCCCCCCCCCCCCCCCCCCCCCCCCCCCCCCCCCCCCCCCCCCCTGCCCCCCCCCACCCCTCCCCTCGCCCCCCCCCCCCCCCACCCCCCACCCCCCCCCCCCCCCCCCCCCGACAAAATAAACCCCGGCTGCCCCCATAGTTTCCAAAATTTCTGTGGGAAACACTGCATTTTCATGCCCAGCACCCCACCTGATTCTGCCACACATACTACCTGCAACGTGCAGGACCTCTGACACTTGTCTCATTTCCCCTTCCTCCAGGGTGTCTTCAAAGCACACATAAACACAAAAGACACACGCACGCACACACACACACACACACACACGCACGCACGCACGCACGCACGCACGCACGCACGCACGCACGCACACACACACACACACACACACACACACACACAGAAATACAGAGCAAAGCTAATGTGCACAGACACACACAAACCTGCCTGCCAATGCACTCACACAGAGCAGTGATCATGCACACATACAGTACGTCTGCAAATCCCCCACTGAATTGTTTAATTCTTGCGTGCAGGTGTTGCATACCTGAGACGGTGTCACCTGGGTGCTATTGAACAGGCACCTGCACTCAGTCAGTAGTATTCCTGTTGCAAGCCGCACAACCACCTGCCCAACTGAAAACAACCCAACTCTGCTCCTACCTACCTACCTACCGAGCCCACCATTCAAAACCTGGCCAACACCACTACCACCATCACCACCACCACCACCACCACCAAGCGTCCCCAAAACAATGTCCCTGTGCCCTTTCACATTCCTGCTGTCCGGTTTTAGTCGGCTGATTGGGTCCACCTGCCCTCTGCCGCTCCCTGGCCACACCGCACCGCACCTCACCCCGGCCATCTGCAGACCAACAGATTGGTGCGCGCTCACCGAGACTGGCACAGATGAATGCCTACTTACCGTACAGCCACCGCCAAACCCCCATGCGCCACACACCACCACCACAAAACCCCTCACCTCACCTCTCACACACACACACTCAGACATACACTCTCTCACACACACTTTCACACACACACACACACACACACTCACACACACACACACACACACACTCACACACACCACTGGACAACCACCACCGCAATCAGAGAGACCGGCACAAATGAATGCCACTTATGGCTTCTGCCAAACTCCCACACAAAACACACACACACACACACACACACACACACACACACACACACACACACACACACACACACACACACACACACACACACACACACACACACACACACACACACACACACACACACACACACACACACAACCAAACCACTGACCCCACCTCACCTTACATACTGTACAAACACACATACACACATACACCACCAAAACATCCACATTACACACCACCAAACTGACCCTCTAGACTATAGCCTCTTTCCTTCACTTCCCTCACTGGCGCTGATAAACACTACTTATGACCACTGCCAAAACCCTGCCACACACACACACACCAGTCTGGCTCTCCTCTCCTGACTGCCTCTCCAGCCCTTCTAGACACCTACCAGGCTGGCCTCTTTGCCTCGCTTGGCTCCCCTCCGCTCAACTCACTTGCTCCGTTTGGCTCCTCTGCTACTCTGGGGAGAGGTCGGCCATTTTTGTGGCTCAAAGTCGGTCATCTCAACAACAAACAAATAGAGCAGAAACTATGACGGACGTGAAAACTATTTGCGACTTCATGATGTTGTGAAGTGAGTAACTAAGTAGGCTACTGTAAAAGCATTCCAATATTAAATATATAATTCCTGAGTGATATATGAAATATTTATTAAAATTAAAAAAACACATTACCACACAACATAGTTGGTAGTGGTTTGTGATAGCTCAGCCCAAGGAACAATAAAGTAAAGTAATAAAAAAAAAGTTTTAAGAAGTTCACAACTACAGGCTATTATTTGACTGTGTTGCAATCTGAACAACAGGTTAATATTTTGGGCAAAGCAACAGATGGTAGAGCAGAGCAGAGATAACAAGTCTGATCCACAATACACAACTCGTTAGCTAATAGCAATTTGTTGTTGTTCCACAGTGATTTGTTAAATGTCAAGCCACCTTCTGAATACAGACTTTTGCAAACATAATTTTCTCTTATGAGACAATTTGACATTTTATCATTCGTTCTCCCTTTGAACTGCTATATTAACTAAACAAAGGAAAAATAAGAAAGTAGATGTCCAACATTAAGCACTTGCAGATGTCCTGAAACAACCCTGATGCCTATTGTTTTATATTAGAGTGTTCAGATGTACTGTTAACCCCCTCCAGAGGACATCAAATAGCATTCTGATCTACTCTTTCTGTTCTGTCATTCATGTAGGCCTGGGCTGGTAATCTGACATGCATTTCCCAGTGGGCTCACAGTCAACAGGTAGTCTGGTTTTACCAGACCAAATATGAATTACTTCGTAATTCATTTTCTGTCTGGATCCTCGATGCCCAGGAGCATTTGGGTGGGAGGAGTGAGCTCAGCTCTGGTTTGAAATGATCTCTGACCAATCACTGACAGTTGATGTTTATGACGTATGTTATTATGCTCCCAAGTGCGTTCGCTTATTGGCTGGTAACACTGCCCGTCTGGTGGTTGGTTGAAAACCCTCCCCAGAGAAGCGTAATCAGACCATTTGTGAACTACAAAGTAATTCAAAATGAATGGTCTGGACCCTGCTGTGTCCTAACGGTAGGGCACTGGTGTACTAAGCTGGCGACCCGGGTTCAATTCCGGCTCAGGTCATTTTGCAGATTCTTCCCCATCTCTCTCTCCCCACTCGCATCCTGTCTCTCCTTCACTGTCCTGCCACAAAATAAAGGCACAATAGCCCTAAACATTTCGTAAAAAAGAATGGTCTGGTTTGTCAGGCCAGTCCACAGGGAATGTGATGTGGTTTCGTTTCTCACATTTTCTTAGAAACCCAAAATTCAGAAGGGGCAGTGCAAAAATGCCTAGGCCATTTATTGTTCCCAGATCGGCCTTGTTCTTGGTATTTCAAATGCCTGAGCCATTTTTGTTAAGCCTTGCATTCATGGAGAGGTAAGTTTTGGCCGTATTTGCAAAAGAGACATCCACCGTCTGCCTTTATTTTTTGACCAAAACGAGAGGGAAAAAATGCAGACTCACTTAAATGTATGGACAGACACGCCAATTAGCCAAGCGTCCATCTGTTGTGGAGAGTTAGCGAGGAGGGCTGATGATTCTGTGTGTGTCTACAGCAATAACCGCCCAAGGCCTTACACAACCCCGCTCCTCATCTTTTTTTACTGGCACATTTTTTTCTTCAAAAAATAAAAAATCTGGCACAGGCTTCAGCAGGCTCCCTTCAGTATCCATTATGGCAGCACCAAAGATTCGCTGGAACGAAATCACTAAATAAACGGCCGAGTAAAAAAAAAAAACATAAAACTGCTTCTCTTGTGGAGTTTCTGATACAATTAGTGGCTCTCTGCACTACAGTGTGCTGATCACAGAATGAGGCAGAATGTTAGCAGTGTAGTCCCACGAAGGTCAGACAAGCAGGTGAGAGAGAGAGAGAGAGAGAGAGAGAGAGAGAGAGAGAGAGAGAGAGAGAGAGAGAGAGAGAGAGAGAGAGAGAGAGAGAGAGAGAGAGAGAGAGAAGATGAAGAGATGGAAAGATGTAGAGAGTGATGCAGAGAGATGGAAAGAGGGAGAAGGAGAGATTGGAGGGAGGAAATGAGAGAGGGATAAAATGACAGCCATGGAGAGAGGCAGAGAGATGGAAGGCAACACAAAGAGAGATGCAGCAGGAGAGAGTGACAGAAAGAGAAAGCGATGGAGAGGTGGATGTAGAGGGGGACGGAAAAATAAACAAAAAGAGGGAGAGATGTGGCAGGAGAGGATGACGGAGAGAAAGAGAGAGATATCAATGCAGATATGGAGGTGGGGAGAGATGGCAAAAGACACACAGTGAGAGAGAGAGAGAGAGAGAGAGAGAGAGAGAGAGAGAGAGAGAGAGAGAGAGAGAGAGTGAGAGAGAGAATGCTGAGATGGAGGTGGAGAGAGATGGCGATAGGCAGGAAGACGGAGAGAGAGAGAGAGAGAGAGAGAGAGAGAGAGAGAGAGAGAGAGAGAGAGAGGGAGAGAGAGAGAGAGAGAGAGAGAGGGAGAGGAAAAAGGCTGAGTTTGGGCACCGAGCTGAGTGCTGACATGATGCTGTGGTTGAGGAGTTTGGATGCTGTGACAGTGGCAGAGGCTCTCTGCTCTGCTCTGCTCGGAAAACACGCGAGAGGCAAAACAGATTGTCTTTCCCCCGCTCGCTCATCCAAAAACACTGTTATTGGGAAAACAGACGGTTATTTCAAAGAGAGACAACTGTTCGGAATTTGGCTAGCCTTGCATGACAGCGGCGAAGAGAATACAAAAGAGACTCGACGAGGAGAGGGGGGGTAAAAAAACATAATCTGAGTATGTTTTCACAGTCTTCTTCACCCAGATGCTCGCAACATAAGATATAAGCGTTTAACTCTGCAAATATATTTTCACAGGAAGGGCAAAAAAACAAACAAAACAGAAAAAAACTACAATCTGTGTGATGCTACTTTGGTTTAGCCCTAAAGGGGACAAAAAAATACAATATGCAAAACGAATGCTAATTTCTCGCCATGGTCATGCGAGTTCTCAACATGCATATTGTTACTGTCAGAGCAATAGGAATCATAAAATGAATTTTCACAGTGAGAAAAAGAACAATGTAGGGAACCCCATCAGGGGACACAAAAGCGTTTGCAGGCAATAAAACCACGTAGGTGGCAGATTTTACAGATTAAACAATAGAAAAGCACATTCTTAAACCTTCAAAGCGTCAAAGAGTAATGGCTACGTATCCACTATCCATCACTCAACAACTATATACGGAAAAGGGTGCACATATGGAGAGTGACAAGCTTCACTTTAAATAATGAAGCCCATAAAATGAACACTGTGCTCAAAGCTTCACCGATTCGACCTTGACCCCGTATGTGTGCAAAGCGGGAGATGTGTGAACATGCCAGCACCACAAGCTCCAGATCAGGGCCTGCTGACATCTTTGTCCAGGGGCCCAGGGCAAATTTAACTAAAAGGGCCCCCCACCAGACATAATAAACATCCAATTCTGGGGGCCCTAGTTTTGCTAGGCCCAGGACAACTGACCTGTTTGTCTGCTCCTTATAAGAGTTCCCACTCCTCTAATGTTGATGCAGCATGGGAAACTGCCTTTAATGCATGACCAGTGAGTGAGTGGCTCCTTTGAAATGCATGACATGTCCCTTCAAAATGACAGTGTTGTCAATGCTAATGGGATGCGTGTACAAGAGGCGCTGAGGCGCCAAAGCGTGGAGCATTGGGCCTTGACGTCCAGCCGTTCCCTGCCTCTCTCTCTCTCTCTCTCTCTCAGCCTCTCTCTCTTTCTCTCTCTCACACACAAACACACACACACACACACATTCACACAAACACAAACACACGCACATACAATTTCAGTTCTGTAATCACACCCAGCTCCGCTGCACAAAATTCTCAATTCATTAATTCACTACCCCCCACCACCACCACCCACCACCAAAAACCCTCCCCCCCCACCACCACCGCTTGTGCCCCCCTGCCCCTTTCTACCACCCCACCACCACCACCCCCACCACCTTCATCCATCCCCCACTTTCCCTTTCCCGAGAACACTGCCTCACCTGCTGCTGTCTCCGCTGTGATTTAATCAGAGGGCAAGGCTGGCACTGCCGCGGCGCCGACATCGGTACGGCTCACCTTAAAAACTCCAGCCAGGTGTCGGGGGATTTAATCACAGGATGGATGCAGCCTCAGGATGGGGCCTGGACCCCTAGATCAGGTCTCCCCCAATCAAGATGCCACAGGAAATGTATCACGCCAGGGCTTGAGTGGGCAACATGGGCACATTTCAGAGCTTGTGCAGAGAGAAATACATTCTCGATGCCCCTGTCAGGTTTCACCTAGCAAGTTTCCAGTGTCACACCAAACGGATCGCGTCAGGGCTTGACTGGGTGATGTGGGCACATCTGGGTGTGTGGGCTGGTGGAAATTATCAGGGAAGGGACTTGAATTCTGGTTCAGGTGTCCCTTATCAAGGCACCACACAAATGGGTCATGCACGTGGCAAAGGCCACTTGGATGGGTAACATGGGTAGAACTGAGTGTTTGTGCTGAGAAAAAATGCTGTGTGAATGCTGCATTGTGAACCCTGTCAGGTTTCCCTTGATAGGTGCAGGTGCCAGACCAAACGGATCACGTCAGGGCCTTACTGTGTAATGTGGGCACAGCTGGGTGTTTGGTAAAGGAAAAATAATGGGCATGCTGCCTCGTGAAGGGCCCTAGACCAAGCATCCGTTACTCCCTATCAAGGTGCCACGCAAGGCGAAGGGACTTGACTGAGTAACATCTGCACATCTGACTGATTGTGCTGGCAATAAATGACCATGTGGTGCTGCCTGAATATCAGGTCACTCCTATCAAGGTGCCACACCAGATGGGTCAAAATCGCAAGGAGCTAGACTGAGTAACATAGACACATATAAGTGTTTGTGCTGGGATGTGGATTCTGCCTTTGACACTATCAGGTCACTTCCAGTCGCCAATGTGCCACACTAAACAGATCACGCAATGGGAGCGGATTGACGGGGTGAAGTTGGCAACATCAAAGTGTTTGTGCGGGTGAAGAATGATGAGGATGCCGCCTTGCAAAGGCCCCACAACACATTATAAGGTTGGGCCTATCAGGTGCCACACAAACAGATCACGCACGCAGCGGCTTCTATCTTGACTGGGTAACGATGGCACATCCGACGTGTTTGTGCAGGGAAGAATTATGTCTGCCCAGTGTCCGACGTGATTTAATACGGGAACACTTACCAGCCATAATTCATCTTCGAAAGGTGGAATGACGAATACAAGTCGGAAGATTAATTAAAGTGTCACTTCAGAGTCTCTAGTGGATAGTTTGTACAGTAATTAAGGATTCCACATCATTAGTTCACAGTTTTTTTGTCTTGTGTGCTCAGAAAAGGTTAATCTCACTCCAGATGTTGGAATAGAAATGTGTTCCTCACACTGGTGTGTGTGTGTGTGTGTGTGTGTGTGTGTGTGTGTGTGTGTGTGTGTGTGTGTGTGTGTGTGTGTGTGTGTGTGTGTGTGTGTGTGTGTGTGTGTGTGTGTGTGCGTGCGTGTGTGCGTGTGTCTGTGTCTGTGTGTATGTGTGTGTGTATATGCACATATGTGTGTAGCTAACTATCAAGGAAAGATTGCTGCCGGGATTGGTACACTGAAATGAGAGCAAATCTCCAAGAGAAATACTTTTTCATTTATGGTGATCCCCTTGGGGACAGCCAAAGTTCTAGGCACAAAATGGATGAAAAAAATGTTATAGAGTTTGTGAAAAATCCCATTGAAGTTGTATTGAATCACAGACAGAGAGAAAGAACCCAATGTATACCAAGCCATCATATACAGAATGTATGCATTATGAGTGATATTAATACGTAAGCGTATTATAATTCAATATCTGTATGCAGTAATGTCCAATTATATAGTACCATTGCATAAATCTTGAACGCATGTCAAATAACCTATTGGAAAACACAATAAAAGCAAATAAACAAACCGGGAAGATAAATTCATTTTACTCTGTAATAAATATATTCTCGTCCGGTTACAGGACTTACCACACTGGAGCTAAATTGGCCCGTGCGGGTAAAGGTTATGTGAAGAGGTAATTGCCAATTAATCAAAATATTTTTCTTCATGTTGTTGTCTCCATTGACATGCATGTGCAACGAAGATGTGACAACCTACAATAACATTTTAATTAAAAATTTGCATTTCATTCATGAGCAATTATCTTCAGTGCTTTTATACATTATTGGCTTTCGACGATACATAAAGTGCAGTCTGGATAATTAAAGAGGAAATTTAAAATTAGACACAGCCCACAGGAGGAGTATCTGCTGAGAAGATGGCATTTCTGCTTTCTAAGAATGAACTTACACAGGCATGCTTATGTGACACTGTACAGTGTGTGTGTGTGAGTGTGTGTGTGTGTGTGTGTGTGTGTGTGTGTGTGTGTGTGTGTGTGTGTGTGTGTGTGTGTGTGTGTGTGTGTGTGTGTGTGTGTGTGTGTTTATGTTTTGATATGACATATTTATTATTTGCAATTATGTACTGCTGTAGTTTGTTTAACTGGAGCTAGAGACTGATAGACCACGTGATGTGATGGGGAGCTAAGTCCTATTACGGCAGTACAATATTGCACGATGGGCCTACATCAAACATACTAATACACTAGTATTTATTGCCAGCATATCTCCTGAATACACATACAGTACACATACAGCGCACACACACACACACACACACACACACACACACACACACACACACACACACACACACACACACACACACACACACACACACACACACACACACACACACACACACACACACACACACACACATACAGCACAAAGAGAGAGAGAGAGAGAGAGAGAGAGAGAGGAGAGAGAGAGAGAGAGAGAGAGAGAGAGAGAGAGAGAGAGAGAGAGAGAGAGAGAGAGAGAGAGAGAGAGAGACTCACACACACACACAGGTGGATGAAAGGCAAAAAATGCAGTTGTGGAAACAAAAACTTCTGAACACGTACACAGTTGCTGTTGGTTGCCAGGTTTAAAACAATCACACCCACAGCTGACACCAAGGAACAATTAGTTGTCAGGGGACACAGGACATGACATCACACAAAATGTTTGGCCGGGGGCGACATCTCCACCGAACACCCCCAGATCTCTAGCCTGCACAGCACACACCGTCCCCGTGGCATCTGACATTTAGGATATGCTGACTTGCTGCTCCTTGTGACATTTCGGCCAACAAGACAGCGTGAAACGTCAGCTCCAGCATGTCAGCATAGAGGGGTGGAAAAAAACCCCACCACTATTGTGATCGGGTGTGAAAAATGTGAAACAAACACCGAGCTGCTCAGGTCCTACACATACACCCTCTTGTTCTAGTCTAATGGATGGATATTTTTATTGCGCCTAATAATGTTTGGACAGCACAAAATGAGGTGTGACATGCTTTGATGTTCTGAAACGGTCTCTTTCCCATATTATACAGCTCTGTATAGCCCTGACCTTGATTTGAAAATACATGAGCTAACGGCATTTGAAAACTTGTTTTGATAGCTCACGAGTAGAGCAGGCCTACTGCTTCTGTCTAAATAGTAAAAAATGACAACATATACTGTACAAACATGATTTCCCATGGGAGAATATCTAACATCGTGTGTGGTACGAACTGACTTCCCCATGGCAAATGACAACAGATAAGCTTACAACATATGATGGCAAGAGAGAGAAATAGTTCACATACTATGTACATGCACAAAAGCCACAGAAATAGATGAACGCCAGAGAGACTGTGTTTCATGCTGATTTGTTAATCAGGCCAATAGCTTAATAAATAATTCAGAAATGAGACCTTGACGCCAAAATGCCAGGGGCTGAAATGGCCCGGTGTCCAACGGTACCTTGGGACATAAATGAAAAATGCTAAACACCATCATCACAATGCAAAATAATATGCAAAAAAACCCAACATTTACGTCATTGTCGCATACAATGGACACAATAGGCACTATTTGAACTACTAGTACGATGGGCCAAATAGTGGAAATCAACAACGGCTACCTTGGATGCTCCGCTCAGAATGTGGGGGCCGCCCTGGCAGTCATTTAACAACAAAACATAACCGCTTTTTGCTGAAATGAGGCAGTGTGGTGGGAGAAGCGCTTTTCCTATAAAAATGATAATCATGGCAGTAACCCCGGAGCGCTTGAACGCAGGCCAGCCAGCAGCTCTGGGTGGTGGGAGCCCTGCTGGGCAGGCTGCGACCTGGGGGGAGCTGCTACCCTACCTCCTTGCTGGACTGGAACCGCAAAACGGCCCGGAGATTTTGGCATAGACCAGCACCGTGCCTTTCTACAAAATCATTATTAGCTTAGTCCACTGTCTACATGGAATAGACAGACCAATGGCCCACCCATCTGAATTGAGGGCTGGTCTCTGAGAAAAAAAGAAACAATACAACAGCATCGGCCCCCGAGGACTGTCGGTCCACCGGGAAAATGCCCTGTATGTCAGATGCTCAGTCCAGCCCTACCTCCAACCCTCCCTAGGATGCCCTGCGTAGGAGGGAGGTGGGGGGGGGGGGGAGACCCATGCAGACAAATGATTGCCTGGCTGGTTAGATGCTAAGGGACTAGGGGTTATGTTTGTGTGTAAATGTGTGTGTTTATGTGTGTGTGTGCATGTGTGCATGCATGTAAGGGCTTTGCCAGTGAATGTTTTTGAGCAGGTGTAGGTAAGTGTGTGTATGTATGCATCAGTGAATGTGTCTATGTGTGTGTGTCAGTGTCTCTGTGTGTGTGTGTGCTTGTGTGTGTGTGTCTGTGCACCATTGTGTTTGTGTGTGGGTGTGTGATTGTGCACATACGGTAGGCGCTAGTGTGCGTGGGCGTACGGCACGGTATGTGGAGGGAGCCGGGTCTAAGGGTTAAAGCTACGCGGAGACTCGTGCATTAGCCGGGGCCCGCGCTTGATTTATGACGATGTGTTTGCTACCTATTGAGTCCAATTACACAGACAGAGAGCACGCACAAACAAGGTCTCGCGTGGAGGCCATGCTAGCGAGAGAGAGAGAGAAAAAAAGAGAGGTGGGGGGGGCAGGGGGGAGAGAGGGCGAGGTGTCTATATGTGAACAGTCTGTGCGTGAGAAAGTGTTTGTATGTGTTGTGTGTGTGACCGTGTGTGTGTGTGTGTGTGTGTGTGTGTGTGTGTGTGTGTGTGTGTGTGTGTGTGTGTGTGTGCGCGTGCGTGCGCACATGTGTTCGTTCAATAGTGTGTGTGTGTGTGTGTGTGTGTGTGTGTGTGTGTGCGCGCGCGCGTGCTTGCGTGTATGCGTGCGTGCGTGTGTGCGCGTACAGCGCCGTCCGCAGCACAGCGCAGTGTTGTGTCGAGTTGGGCTATGATTTATAGCATCCGCTGGGGCTTCTGAATCTAATCTCCCCCTAATGCGGCGCAGTGCGAGCCCCCGGATCAAATAGCCCACAAACCTGAGATCAGTTGGTGTAATTACTGGGCTGCAGTGGTCCGACAGAGATCCCACCAGATTGTTGTCTCGCGCGCCGGCCCAGTCCGGCCAGCTTGCCGACCAGCCGACAAAACCAGCAGACATACCTACCGGTCCGTACCAGCCTCTATATGTATTTTAAGCAGCCCGACTTCGAGGCGGAGATGTGGGGCGAGGATTACCGGCTTTGTCTCTTGCCTCTTGCTGCAACCTGCGCTGGCTGGCTGTCGCTATAATGTGAAACTAGTTCAGTCGGTTTTGTGCCTCCTTGCATGCACAATGGTGGGGGGTGGGGGGGGGACTTAAAGAAAAGAAAAACAAACAAAAGTGGCGGCAACACCTGCTTTTGTGTGTTTCCAGGCTAATTCTACTACTACAATGTGTGTAGCCCATTTCTGACAGAGCATTGCATTGTTCGGAGGTACAAAAAAGGAACAAAACATGCATTGGCTTGGATAAAAAAACCTTTATTCTTTACAAGGGGCTATAGCATGTGGTTATCAGCATTGTTAGCTGTAAGTGATCCAGTAGAAGAGATGAATGGTAGCCATATGGTCAATGGGATCCTATGGCTCTTTGGGACAGAATAGGCTGCCATCCTCAGATATCCCTGTGAAGCAGAACTTCCGTAATCAACTTCAGAAGAGGTTTTTTTTTGTTCACAACAAGTGCTACATGATCTTTTGTGCGGTTCCAATACAGACATATTCTGGAAACTGCCATGCTAGTTCAAGTGATGCAATTAGCAATGTGAATGGCAGAGGAACACACAAACATGCAATTTAACGCTCCCCTAAAAACGAGAGAAAAGAAATCAAGCTCTGAATGGCATTCAGTCGTAATTTATGGCATTCATGATGTTTTCCTGGCATGAGAAATCATGGGGAAAAAAGGCCTGATTCTCAAAGCCCTTTTTACTGATTGTAATGTTCACTTGTTAGCAGCTAAGTCACGGGATATGCAAAAGGTCCCCCTAATGGGTCTTGTGCCCGGGAAAGGAATTTAATAAAACATATAGTCAAGCTATTGAAAAAAAAGAGAAAGGAGAATGAGGAAGGGAGGAGAGGAAGAAAGGCAGAGAAGAGAAAAATCAGTAAGGCTGTGGAAGACTTGGGAGGTCAATACTCTCTAATGAATGCACTCTAAAGACCAGTGGTGGCAGGCAGGCAGGCAGCACGGACCAGGGGGTAGGTCATGGTGCGGGCCCGCACACGCTGTCAATACGGGCAATGTAAATTGACCGTCCTTATCATTTGCCCACAATGCGCTCACTGGCTTTAGTCAATGGCGGCTTCACCGCCGCAGCAGCAGGTGAGTCAGAGTCAGAGAGGGATGAGCGATGGCCACCAATTAACGTGTTACTCGGCAACTGGACCTTCTGATCTCGCCGGGGAGAAGAGAGAGGGAATGAAGAGAAGAGAGTGAAGAGAGTGAGGAGAGAGAGAGATGCACCTTCATTTTCCATACTTTTAAAAATAAGTAAATAAAAAGGGCCAGTCCATGGGGGCTTTAGCTGAGATCTATGGGTGGGGAGCCGTAAATTCACTAGATTTATACGCCAATTGATTTGTTTACAGGCAACTCTTCAAGCCCAGTGGTCATTTTGCTTTCATTCAATACTGGGGGGGCCATCAGGCAACAGAGAGAGCATTGATGGCCAACCGTGTTGTGTGGCTGCTATGTGATTCACTACTAAGGAAGCCAGGTGGGTATAGAAAGAAGGAAAGGAAGAAAGAAAGAAAGAAAGAAAGAAAGAAAGAAAGAAAGAAAGAAAGAAAGAAAGAAAGAAAGAAAGAGCATGAGGGGAAAAAACAGTAAAAGAAAGAAGAAGAAAAAAAGAACCCCTTCCTTAAACGTGTGCGGAATGAGGGGAGAAACCAATTCTCAAAGCTCGGCTGGAGAGCGGACTAAATCATCCCTCATAAATTTTAGATTAATGCCAGCGGTAACCAAGGCTGTTTTCCACCGCCCCATTAAATGTATTTAACCTGTTCCACATAGACTGATTACACAGAGCCCGCCGCCACACCAACTCTCTCTCTTTTCCCTTTCCTTCATGAGCATAGTAAGGTTGTGCAATATATCGTATAATATCGTGATATCAATATTGCTGTCAAACAATATCAAGTTTCATAATATCGATTTGAAACAACATTTTTTGTCAATTGTCTATCCTGCCAACAGGTAGGTTACACTAAGTGTTACACTAATGCATTCCCCTCCACTTGAGCCATTGCGAGCACAAAGCAGAGTTGCTACCCAACACTCCAGCAGAACACAATGTGTGTTTCTCCTCCACTCAAACTGCTGAAGGGAGGGAAGATTGTGAATTGTTTAGCACAATTAATTTGTCTTTAAAAGAAATATTGTCTAAAAATATTGTGATATCAATATTGACTGAAATAATCATGATATTGATTTTTCCCCCTCATAATCGAGCAGCCCTCATACAATAGTACCTTCATCTGCCTTTCTTTTACTGCCCCCTCTTCACACATCTTGTCTTCCCCACCTCCATCCATCCTTCACTTCATCCATTTTCACTGTCATTTTTGAAGCAATGCAATTCCTCACTTTTTTGTGTGTTTTTTGCCCCCCTTAGAAAATGCAAGAATAAAGCATGCCGCCTTGCCTCCTGTGGAGGTGCAACCTTGGCCTTGTCCTCGTTTATTTCAACTGAGTGATTCAATGTGATGGGACAAAAAAAGAGAGAAAACTATGAAATCAGTTGTTTCTTTCAAAAATTGCAAACACTAGAGTTGGAGAGTCAGCAATGTCTGTAAAAGGGGAGGATAAAAACAGAATGCCAATAATGTGTTCATTGCAACGCATCGTTGGATAACAGCATCTCTCTTTTCCTCCCGTTCTGTCTCAACAGCAATTGACATCCATTAGTCCCACAGCACAAGAGTTCATACCATTCACTGCACCTCTGAGCAAGGTGGGCTTTTGTACATCTCTGTACCTCTGTTGATAAAGCAGCCAGTGAAGGCATGTACAGTACACTAATATCCAGGGACAGTGGACCAAAAAAATGTCCCAGGCATTTTGGCACTAAATTGTGGACCAGTCTCTAAAGAAAACACAATAACACCCAACAGCATCGGCCCCTGGTGGCAGTCGGCCGACCAGGATATGCCTTGTATGTCAGATGACCAGTGCGGGCCTGCTAATACCAGTTACCACTAGGGCTGTAAAGATACACTCAACTCACAATTTGGTGCGTATCACAATTTTTGTCCATGGTTCAATACACCCAAAGACTTTGAAAGGGCGTATTACAACACTGACTTCTTGCACCACGATACAGTATTGTGACTCAGTTCTATAAAATATCGTTACAGCCCTAGTGACCACCTACCCTGTGTATCCTTACGCAACCTCCAAAACGGCATGTAGGTTGCTCTCTACGAGGGCTTTCTAATGCCCTCTTCTGAATATTCTCGGAGAGCAATTATGTTTATCTTGATGTCTATCTAACCTACCCCCGTAGGTCCATTTGGTAATTTGATAAGATGAACCCTTAAATTCCCCAAAGGGAGGGCTAAAAGGGGGAAAATCAATGCCTTATCTGCTCGAGCGGAGGAGAAGGCCTCTTTCCTGATGTTTCCATGCGTTTGGTGGGCTAATAACAAGCCAAACAAGGTCAGCCGACCTACGTCGAGTGCAAACTCTCCAAAATACAAACCAGCTGCTTTTCCCCTTAAAGTGAATATATTTATTTTCATATGTTAGTGTTATTTTTATTTATCTAGTATATACAGAGCACATTTCACTATACAGAACATGTTAAATGCATGTAATAAATAAAAGCGCTTGACATGACTTGACAGCTTCTGACCAACCGTCCGACCGATCGACATAACTGAACACGACTAAAAAAAGTCTGTCCCGAAATCGCAAGGAAGGAGCAACGAGTGCATGTTTGATTAATTCGAGAACAATTTGCCTCACCGTTTCCTCTGGTGAAACAATTAACCCACTTCCTCTCAACTCTTTAAGAGACGCTGAGAGGTGTTGCGGGGAGAGACAGCAGGCAGACTTCACGATGGGGCTGGTTGATCTTGTTTTGGTCTGGGCCCGAGTTGTTCCATCTTTTTTTCCCTGCCATGACGGCAGACCAGATGTCTGGTATTTAACAGACTTTGAAAAAGTAGTTGGGAAAGGCTTTAGAGCCAGACAGCGACATTTCCTTGACTGTCTGGTGTAACTTCTCGTTCCAAACACAGACGAGAGAGAGGGATATAGACTGGATGGAGGGTGAGAGAGGCAGAGGGAGAGAGAGGGAGAGAGAGAAACAGAGACAGAGACCGAGACAGAGACATACACACACAGAGAATGAGAAACCGACAGAGACAGTGACTGAGAGATCAAGACTAAGCCAAAAGCCCAAAACAGATACATAAACACAGACAACACACGACGAGCACACAACCAATTGTGAATCACAAAAGGCACACAATTAAACAATTCTCCAGGGTCTCGGAAAGCTGATTGTCTATCTGTGTTTGTGGGCTGCGAGAATTGAAAAATCCCTGGCTTGGGAGGAGACATCAATCTTTTCTCAGCGGGGAGGACGCGTAAATAAATCTGATTAGGAGTGGAGTCATTTCCCCTTTAGGATTGTTTTTATCTGGCCCGCTGCATGCCTCCGCTCCGCTACTAGCAGATAACTCAGACGCCACTCGGCCACGTTAGGCTCCACTCCCTCGCCCTTTCTGTGGCGACACAAGGGGGCACACAGCCGTACAGTACCACCCCTCAATATGAGCACAAACACGCACTCACGCACGCATGCACGCCCGCCCGCACGCACGCACGCACGCACGCACACACACACACACACACACACACACACACACACACACACACACATGCACACACACACACACACGCACACGCACACACACACACACACACACACACACACACACACACACAAGGCAATTATCTAATATCTCTTGGCTGACAAAAGTCGCAAAACTATCCAGTAAACTGTCAAGTACGACGGATACCTCCACTGTCAAAGCAATCCGGAGGGAAAAAAAAGAAAGAAGAATGGAGGGAAAAAAATGAACCCAATAAAGGCAGTCAGGCTTTTAGAGAGATGGGAGATTTGCAGTGAATCAAATCGCCGCTTCCCGTTTTTGCATACAAAGCAGAGCTTACTCATAAGCCCAGGTCATCGCGTGGTTTTGATCAGATATTACATTACAAATGCACATAATAAGTATCTTCCCGTCTACGAAAGTATGTGCCCGTTTCATCCCAAACCGAATCTTTGGGGCCCGAGATGACGCCTGGTGTACTGTCTACCAGCCCCACCAGATCGCTCACGTCAATACATCACGTTTCAATACGCCAGACAAAACCCCAGTGACAAAGCAAAAAAAAAGTATTTTAAGCCACCACATAAAGGACCAATTTGCTGCGAATTTTCGCCCAGGGGATGCTTATCTTTTGAATTAAAATAAGGTCACACAAAAATGAAAACAGTCTGGGAGTCTGATAATAATAAGATACAGGCGGATGGGGTGGGGGGGGAGAAATAAACCGCCTTGAACTTTTGTTTATAAAAAAGGGGCAGGGGAGAGTAATGCCACTGATCTCGTGCATGCCGCATATTGCCATTTACCTCCTACTGAAGAGGGAATACATCATCACAATAAAGGAGCATAAATAACTGATGAAGGCAATAACTGGCGGAGAAATGCAGAACTGCGGGCTTATCGGACCAATAAATAAATAAATAAATAAACAAATAATATATAGTAAAGTGGCGGCCAAATATTCTCTGTGGTGGAGCTGATAAGGACGCCCAACAGGAGTGACTTCCTCCCCCGCGGAAACAAACAAAACAGCAAATCATAAATCAACACAGGATGCTCGCCAAAAGCACGCCTAAAATGTGTTATCTTTTTTTTTCTTCTTGGGCCCATCAGTTACTTGTAAGACCTGATAATAGATGTTGCCTGCCATGCTGACTGTATGTGTCTGCACGCTCACGCACTGATGCATTCTTCCCCACTTGGTGGTAATGTAATGAGCTTAGGCACATTCACACGCAAGTTTGCCCTCAAGATCGATGCCATATGCGTCTTTGATTTTTTATAATAATAATACATAAAAACAAATCACATTTTGATGTTCTTGTGTGCGTGAGGGGGGGGGACACATTTCACAAAGTCACGTTTCGTGTGAGACAGGCCCTTGCTAAACATATTGCCTCTAAACAGCACAGATGTCTGAAGAGCTTTCTCCTTAGTCGTCATCGTTGAGAGGAGAGGTGGGCCCCCCTAGTTTACTGGTGTGTGCACAGGAGAAGATTAAAGAGTTAATTAACCCATGGATCCCCAGTGGCACTGGAAAGGGTTCAGATGAAAAGGAGTCAGATTTCCTCGACAGAAAATGAAGGGGGGAAAACGTCACACAATCTTGCCAGGAAGCTGACAGGGGGGGTAACAAACAAGTCACTTTTCCCGGGGCCCAGAGAAAGAGGAGGGGGCACCAGAATCGGGTCCTCATGCAGGGCTCTAAATTAACACCCGCAACTGGCCAAACACTGGTTACATTTCAGTTTTGCTGGTAGAAAAGACCATATTACTAGCCACTTTGACCCATTAGCAAGTGTGTGTTTGGGTGGTAAGATTAACATTTACTAGTCATTTTGGCTATTGACGGAAAAAGGTTAATTTATAGCCCTGATTGCATATATTGGGTGGGGGGCCCTTTTAAATGACGTTAGTCCCAGCCAAAGCTTTAGACAGCCCTGCCTGTGACCTCCACAAAAAACAAACGGTGAGGGAGAGAGGTGGAGAGAGAGAGAGAGGGAGAGAGGTCAATTCGGCACAGAAGCTCCATAATGAGTTCCCATTAGCGGGGCGTTTGGGCATTAGCCAGATCTGCTGTCCCCGTCCCTGTCCTCCTCTCCCTCGTTCCCTTCTCTGCCTGACAATGACAACCAGCCATCATTGCGGTGTGATGCGATGCGATGATGCACAGCACAGTGGCAGAGCCAGGGAAGCCAACAGGGGGGGGGGACAGAGGGGTCACTTGTCCCGGGCCCAGGGAGAGAGGGGGCCCCGAATTGGATCCTCATTACATTGTGTTGATTGGGTTTGGGGTCCTTTCAGATATCTTTGTCCCGGGCCCAGCCAAAGCTGTCAACGCCCCAGTGGAATGGAGCGGGCGAGGTGGTGTTGGGTGGTGTAGGAGATGTGCGGCGGTGCGATGCGATATGGTTTAATGCGGTGCGGTGCGGCGGTGCAGTAGATGCATTTCCACCCGGACTTTTCAGATTCCTCCTGCCACGAGCAGAAGAATGCATGACTCAGAGGGAACTCACAATAAACCTGCCATTCAAAAAGCTGTCAGCTCCCCGCTTGGCACGTCACCTATAAGCGCTGGAGAAATATTCTCTCCTCGGCATTAACCGAGGAATGGCACTGTGCTTCTTTTGCATCACATCTTTCAGAACGGAAGAGATAAAGAAAGGGTAAGGAAAGGTGGGAGAAAGGGAAGGCATGTAGGAGGCGGAGAGGGGTGAAGTAAAAAGATATAGGAACATATCAAAAGACAAACACAACATAACTTAGACACAATGTTGCTTTTGACAGCCAGAGCCCTGACAATGTAAACATGCTTCAAAGCAGATGGAAACCATTCCGCCTATGCATTCAAGAATTTTTTTTTCTTCTTAAATAAAAGAGCTCGGATACTGCATTTGCCTTTTGTGTCACCCCCTTACCGTACTTACTCCCCCTTACTTACTCCCCCTCCTCTTCTCAGCCTCAGCTATTTTAATAGGAGCCAAGCAGGAGCGTAGGAACAGACAGGTGCTGTGCGTGGAGGTATCCAATGGCAGGGTTGGGCAAAACAGCAGTCATTCGACTGGGAGGACTTCAGGGAAGCCAATAGGGGAGGACAAACAGGTCAGTTGCCCTGGGCACAGAGACAGGGGGAGCTCAGAATTGATTCCTCATTACACAATAGGGAATAGGGGAAGGGGGTCCTGTCAGATGACCTTGTCCAGGGGCCCGGCCAAAGCTTGTCATTGGCCCTGGGGGACTCAAGGCAGACAGGGAAGGTGGTGGATTACCATCCCCTCCACCCAAGCTCATCTTCTCAAGCCCCACATGAAAACAGATGACAAACCAGGGGTAGAGAGGAAAAGAGGAAGCCAGTGAGAGAAAGACAGAATGGGTGATAAAGGGAGAGAGAGGGAGAGAGAGAGAGAGAGAGAGAGAGAGAGAGAGAGAGAGAGAGAGATGGAAGAGGGAAAAGAGGAATGGGCAGACGAGAGCGAGATAGAGAGGGAGAGAAAGGGAGAAAAATGAGAGAGAAAGAACAAGGGATAGAGAAAAGAGGGTCATGAGAACTAATGTATCATTTACCACTGTTCCACACTATCCTCTTGTGAAGTATGAAAACATAACTGTAATGAAAATACGATCGATTGTCGTATCTGTCCCTTCAAAACAAATTACACTCTTTCCCTGCTGGTTAGCGGCGCAATGTTGTCTTGACACACAAGGGACAGGGCCCCTACGCTCAGGCGTGACGCCGCCGGACACATACAAATCACACTTCTCTTTTTTTATCTGGCTTCCTTTCCATGACATCCATCAACTTTCATCATCTACAAGTTTTTTCTGTCTCCTTTTTTGACAATGTGAATCCAAGAAATGAAAACATGAACTCAGAAAAATGGAAAAATGAACCCAAACCAAACCAAGCATAGACTGATATTTTCATTCATAATGTGACTGCTGGTCTTGACACTGCCAGCGACTTCTTTTTTGGGGGGGAAGACAATCCGAGAGTTTTGACTTGATAGGTGACAATGGGAAGCTGTGTAACTGACAAGCAGCTGCACACCTCTACTCACCAAACCAACCACCTCCCCCGACTACCACTCCCTCCCCCCCTCTCCCATCTCCAACCCTACCCCTTCCATCCCTTTCCCTTACCACTTCCTACAGGTACACCCAACTCCAATTCACCACCATCACTCCCACTTCCATCCCCATCACTTCCATCCTCCCTGCCTTCCTCCTACACCCAAAACAACCCCCACCACACCACTCTCTTCCCAATCTACAGCCCTCCTCTTCCCTCCGTTCCTACGCCCAACCCCTCCCCTCCCGTTGCCACACCCCACCACACCACTCCCTTCCCCATCTACAGCCCTCCCCCTTCCCTCTGTTCCTACGCCCAGCTCCACCCCCAGCACGACCCCCCCCACCCCCACCCACTCAGTCACCCACGGGAGAAAGTGAGCCGCCAGGAGAAAAGGCTATTAGACAATGCCGAGTGGCATACGTGTCGAGACAAGACAAGACAGACAGACGCCCGGCTCCGATAACCATCTCCCCCCACGAGTGTTCCTCCCGTCGCATTGCTAAATTAAAGATGCCCAGATACCACCACTGCTGCTGCTGCTGCTGCTGCCACTGGCGCGCCGGGACAACGTGGCGGAATCCAGGAGCTCAACGGGCTCGTCTCCTCCCTCAGGGGATGGGAGAAAGGGTGTCATTGAGAGAGTGTTTCTGTCTGTGTATGTATAAGACTTTGTGTGTGTGTGTGTGTGTGTGTGTGTGTGTGTGTGTGTGTGTGTGTGTGTGTGTGTGTGTGTGTGCGTGTGCATGTGTGTGTGTGTGTGCGTGTGTGTGTGTGTGTGTGTGGACAAGGGTGTGTGTGTGTGGAGAAGGGTGTCTGTGTGTGTGTTCATATGAGGATAGCTGGGTTTCTTAGTGTGTATATTTGCTACGTGAGTGTTTGTGTGTGTGTGTGTGTATTTGTGAGAAAGCTTTAGCAATGACTTCAGACCATTGCACCAGAATTTAGAGTTCAAGAAATGTCCGAGATGATATAAAGTCATTATTACGCAGTGCATTAAAAGTACCCGTTCATCATCATCCGCCAGCGCCATCGCCTGTTCTGGCACTCCACTCCACACGGAGGACTGTGAAGGATGCATGAGCAATGTGTTTACTTCCAACTCAAAGGAGGTTAATATTAAATTGTGTGAATTCTGTGTGTAATTAAATCACAATGTGATCAGTGATATGACAAACAAGGAGCTTGGCGTCACGTAAGGCACGCAGGCAAGCTGTTTTTTTCCTACGAAGACATTTCAAAAAAGGATATTTTTCCTCCTGTATTATAACTAATCTCCCGGCAATACCAGGCAAACAGGAGCAATAAGTCAGCAAATACGCCGGATAAATAACCAATTTTACAAATTCAACAAGCCCGCACGTAACAAGCGGCCTTAAGAAATGAATGCTAAATAATTGTGGCACGGAGACTTGCGGCTCGCCGAGTGTGCCGCCGCCAACTCCTTCCTGCCTCCCAGTATGTTCAGAAAAATAAACAGCCACCCAGGCAGGCTGAGGGGCTCCTATCCAGCGAGAGAGTGAACACGGAGAGACAGATGGAACGAAGAAAACAGAACGAAATAGAACGAAGCAAGAAACACACTGTACGAGGGTAAAAGATGGCAAATGGGACTGTGTATAACAAATAACAAAACACATCTTGGAGAAAAACACGAGTTGCATTGAGGGCAACCAGACTACAACAGAAAAAAGGAACTTAAGAGTCCAAAAGTCACGAGGAGCTGAAATAGGCTGGATATGTTTCTCTCTGGATGTGTCTCTCTTTTTCGTTGCTGTTGTGAAGATACGAAAACTAAATCAGGCAGATGACGTCTGTTGTGAAAAGAACTAGCCAGGGGGAGAGACCTCCTCACAGGTGAGGATTTCACTCTGTCAGTCACTCTCGCTCTTTTCCTCTCTTTCGTTCTCTTTGTCTGTCTCTCTGTCTCGGTCTTAATCTCTCTCTCTCTCTCTCTTTCTCTCTGTCTGTCTCTCTCTCTCTCTCCCTCTCTCTCTCTGTCTTTATCTCTCGTTTGCTCTCTCTTTCTCTCTGTCTGTCTCTCTCTCTCTCTCTCTCTCTCTCTCTCTCTCTCTCTCTCTCTCTCTCTCTCTCTCTGCTATTTGGACAATGGGCCAGCGTTTGTTTGCCTGACGTTGTCTGGCCTTGCCTACACGAGCGGAGCTGACGTGACACACCCCGTCACTGTGAGGAAGAACAGATTTGACTCTGGTGGACAAAGGTGCGACCGTGGTGCTTTGTACGAGTGCACACACACCGAATACATCTCAAGATCCCCAACACCCTGCATAAACGCACATCCCTTACACACAAACACTCATTCACTCGCTCACTCACAGTCACTCACACTCTTTCTCTCTGTCTTGATCTCTCTGACTTGCTCTCTTTGACTTTCACTGCCGCTTTCTCTCCCTCTCTCTCTCGCTCTCTCTCACACACACACACACACACACACACACACACACACACACACACACACACACACACACACACACACACACACACACACACACACACACACACACACACACACGTACACATGTACACACACACACCACCGCCCCCTCCCCAGGCCTATTGAAACCCACAGTACAATATGGATCTCTCTCAATGCAGGATGGATTAATAGGCCCTCCGGTCAACATATACTGTATTCTGCCGTTGATGGATGTGTCAGACCGTATTACAAACCTCCCGACCCCAAGGTCTCTGCACTTCATTCAATTTGACATGACAAGATGGGGGAAGTGGGTTGGATGTGGAAAAAAAGAAAATAGAAATTTGAAACAGGATGTGTTCTTACTGCGCCCACCAGCAAAAAAAAATAAATGTAGCTGACTGACTGACTGGCTGGCTGGTTGGCTTGAGTTGTATTGTTCACCGGTTCTTACTTTCTCTCTTTCCTTTCTTCCGACTCAACTCCACAAACTTCCATCTGAAAATTCACTGGAGAAAACTGCCAAACGGCAACTCTGGACCTGTCTGTAAACCAGAGACACGGCAGGAAATGATGAATCAAATCAAGTCTGTAAAAGGAAGCCATGGAAACTCAAGGAGCTCCAGGAAATAGAACTTAAAACAGGGTCGTTGTGACAAATTATTCACATGACTTTTGGGGGAAAGCGTGGAACATTCTCATTGAAGAGACTTCATGTATGTGCGTGTACAAGTCTTAAAAGTGAGTTTCTGCTTCTTTCTTCTTTGTCGCATGCAGAAAACCTCTACTGCAGGTGTCTCTGTAAGCACACACACACACACACACACACACACACACACACACACACACACACACACACACACACACACACACACACACACACACACACACACACACACACACACACACACACACACACACACACACACACACACACACACACACACACACACACACACACAGAAAGTCTTCTCTGTTGTGCGTTCTCCGAGAGTTATATATTTCTGTGTGTGAGAAATCTTGCAGTACAGTACAGCAGATTTCACATTATCAGCCGGTGGAAATTTTTTGACAGTGATAGAATTCCATGCATTAATAAGACAACCCCTGTCAAGATCCCGGTGTCAGGAGGACGGCCCGTTCAGGCACAGTTGCGATTAAAGCCTCCTGTGCAGTGTCAATCCTGAGACGCACGCGGCTGAAAATACACTTCACTCCTCCCTGGAAGTACCACAGGAAAAAAAATGCTATAAATGGATGCAAATAACGCAGAGTTTTGAAATGACAGCCATACGACGTCTGCAGCTCCTGCTGCACAATAGGCTATTCCGGAAGCTTCTTTTTGATCACAGCTGCTGTTACCTGCCTTGTTACGGGTAACTTTGTTGTGCAGTGCAAACCGAACGTAACCTTCCAAAAACCTCATTATGTATTAGGTTCAGCTAACCCCGCATTACTTTTTTTTTCTGACACGCTTCAAACTCGAAAACAAGCAGAAAAAAACGCTTACCCTGTCATACACATCAGCATGCTGGGGAGTACATAATGTTTCCTGCACCCGCGTGCCTATCAACACCTTAGTAAAGGTGCGGCATTAGACAGCAAACACACTGCCATCAGGGTATAGGCATGGTGTTGATGCAACCGACACTGAGGTGGGCATAATGGCATCACTGTTAACGCTAATGCTAATGTCATGGTGATATATAACGTAGCTCCTTGGCTTGCCCATACTGTGTGCGTTCCAATATGTGACCTTGGACCCTCCACTTGTGCTTGTGGTAATACGCCGTGATGACATCACTGACAACAGCATTGTATTTCGATATCTCACAAAAGCTCAATTGTAAAGTAATTTTCTCATTTGCAAACCAGATGGTAAATGAAGAATAGTCCCCCAAAAATTGTTTTGGCTAGGCTGACAGCAGGGAAACTTAATTGTTTTCTCCACGGAGGCGGGGCATCAGCAGAACGTGAGGCCACAAGCCCAATTGGAGGAGGCAAGGTCGCACATTGGAATGCACTCACTGACTGTACAGTACACAGTATTTCACATTCAAACCTTGAGCCCATTATTCGAAAGCACTTAGCAACTTAGTTACCAATGGGAAATTGCATCACAATCAAGTCAGTGACTACCTTACCAACAATGCTGTCGAGAAACCCTCTCTTGCCTGCATTCTCAGATATCCTTTTACCTCAGATATCATGCACCAAACAAACAAGGTCAACAGACATGCATTGCATGCAAACTAATCGGTCTCGAACAGAACAGCACAGTGACGGACCAGTGAACCGACCAGCATTGTGGCATGTACTGTAGTGTATAGAATCACTGCATGCAATTAAGATGCATGATGCATTGTGCATGGCATTAGTGTGACTGGTCTCATGAGCTTGATTAACACTGTAATACATTGCCAGATCAATATTTAGGCCTACAGTTCTTTTGGCGAAAGTAACTAAAGTAATGCAAAAGTAATGTAATGCCTTACATTTTAAATATAGCAATATTGTAGTGTAAGGGATTATGTAATCAGTAATGCATTGCAGTGTTTGAGTAAAAACTTAACTTTCCCAACACTGCTCACAATCAAGTCAGTGGCTACCTTAGTTACCGACAATGCTGTTGAGAAACATTCTCTTGCCTGCATTCTCAGATATCTTAGAAATCATGCACCAAACGACCAAGGTCAACAGACATGCATTGCATGTAAACTAACAGATCTCAAAAGGACCAACAAACTGATGGACCAAACAACCAACCAGAATTGTGGCATGTACTGTAGTATATAGAGTGACTCTGTGCAATTAGAAATGAACATGATGCATTGTGCATGTCATAACGAAGATGCACGAAGCACTAGGGGTCTCACGAGAGCCAGGCTACATTTGGGGTGCATCTCTCGAAACCATAGTTGCTAACTATGTTAGCTACCTTGCTGTTTGCAATGCAACTTCCCATTGACAACTACCCAAGTTGCTAACAAGCTAACAACTACGCTTTCGAGAAATGCACCCCTGGCCAGTAGCATACGAGGCCTTCTGAGCACGTCCATTGATCTTGCCTCTGAGGACAACAGGGGCCCTTGCCAAACTGCCAGATGCGACAGCCAGCCTAGCTCATGTGTACACACACACATTCAACAAAATATTTACAAATCACGAGGAGAGAGTTATGAACATTAATAATAATAACACTAATTAGTGTTGATTGTGACCAATGGAAACACTATCAGTGCAGCATCAGATCATCCAAACAAACACCACAGATCTTTTTGAACGACATCCAAAATAGTACAGTAGCTAAACTAGGTTGGGGTGTGTGGGTGGGGGAGTATTGCACAAGGCAGTACGAACCAAACAAACATGGGAGGAAATTCAAACCCTGAGAACTGAAGAGACAATCATTGCGTCAGGTACAAAAGCCAGGGTTAAGCGCACGGCATTAATTATTTTCCAAGGGAGACGGCGGCTCCCGGAGGGGCACGCGGAGGCCCAGGAGAACACCTGGCATCGGGGCTGGGCTGGGCTCGGTTGGGTGGGGACCCTGGGTCATTCGATCCCTCGCTCTCGTCTCCGAGAGACAGTGTTCCTTTACGGAGCGCGACAGATAAAACGGAGCGGAGACGCTGTGCTTATCTCAGGCGACCCAGCCGCGTACAATGTTCCAGCGTTTTTTGTGTGTGTGTGTTTTCTTCTCTCTCTGTGTGTATGTGTGTGTTGTTTTCTTTTCAGTGACTATTCTTCTCCCAGGCTTGGATATAGGCTTTCAGAGCTCAGTTCATCCAGATAAAAGGGGCCAGAGAAATATACCTTTATCCCAGGAGGGCAGTATACAGTATAACTATTCAAAGGGATTATCGAACTTCCCTAGACATACTTATATGGAGCCCATTGGGCAGAGTTTCAGACTTCACACGAATACGAATATGAGAGCAAAAAGCAAAACTTTGAAAACTGGTTTGTGCTCCATCAACTCATTGATTTTGAAATAAAACTAGTGCAAAGCCCGTTAGGCCTATTTGCCCGTGTTGTGTTTGGTAGTCTACTGTACTACAAAAAAATAAGATATAAATGAATAGACAATGTTACAAATTCCTTTGATGGTGTGTGTCATACAATGCCACAGTACAGTATGTATTCTGCCACTCGTGATCCTGAAAAATCATTTATCAGAATATAACCACATTTAAAAGCTTATATCAATTGTCCAATAACTGCCACCCATGTACATGCAAGCCCCATCTAGTCATTACATCGTCCAAACCTCGTTTAAACGACGGTGATGAACGAAGTGTAATTCCGGTGAAAAATTAAGACATCACACTTGATGAAACAGGACACTGTGACGCCTGCTCCGTAGGCCTAGCTGGCGAGCTACGCCCAACATGGGCCGCATCTCAGGAGGGGTCCCTCTCTTCCAGTCATTACCATCCATCATCCCCCCCCCTTTTTTTTCATGGAAATATGGCCCTAATATGCACAACCGCTAATGACAAAGAACAGAGGCAGAGTCAACGCAGCCAAATGAGCTCATCTTTTAATCCAATTAGCGATGGGCGTGACATCCTTTGTGCTCTACAGCATGGCCAAGTCATTAACATTTAACAAGTTAACTTGGAGCGCATGTGGTTTTTTTGTCGCTGTCTACTTTGCACTGTACGGCGTGTGGTGGTGACAGACAAAACAAACGATCGCAATTACGTTGATACGAAAAACAAACATGTTTTTTAATAGTAATAGAATACTGAAGAAACATAACCGTACTTTCACATCGGTATTAAAATTGAGGATGATTCAAATCAATGGCACCGTCGGTGTGTGTCTATGTGTGTGTGGGGTTGAAATGCTAGCATGTGGTTAAGTGAGGATAAAGCCGTGAGGTTTGGGCCATTTGTGCGGTAGCTAGTGGTCCCTCACGGCTCATAATCACGGCTCATTCTCTCGAGCAGCCGCCCGATATTGCCCGTGACAAATCTGACTGGTGTCACTGTTGACCTTGCGAGAATTGCATTGTGATGTGGCATCTTGCCGCTGTTAAAAGGCTTTCTCACCCCCGGTGACACACCTTACACACACACACACAACACACACACACACACACACACACACACACACACACACACAACACACACACACACACACACACACACACACACACACACGACACAAGCACCTAATTTACAGTGAGGGCACACACACACCTCTTCCGTCCTACATACAAACACACATCTAATTTAGAGCGAAGGATACAGGAGGCTTTCCTTCCCCTTTCACACACACACACACACACACACACACACACACACACACACACACACACACACACACACACACACACACACAACCACTCACACACACACACACACACACACACACACACACACACACACACACACACACACACACACACACACACACACACACACACACACACACACACACACACACACACACACACATAACCACTCACACACACACACACACACACACACACACACACACACACACACACACACACACACACACACACACACACACACACACACACGCACACACACACACACACACACTTTTCCATCCTAAAAAACCCACACACACAGCCACTTTAGAGTAAGGGATACAGGGAGCTCAGCTGTGAGTGAAAAGCCTTCTCTTAATCGCTCGACACGGTGCCTCAGCATGCGCGCAGGGCCTAGGCGAGAGAGACCAGACCGCACCTCGCAAAGCGTATATGTCTGCGAGCGCAAACACGGGAAAAAAAATAATAAATATAAAAAAGGAGAGAGGGAACAAAGAAAAAAAAACAGGGCACAGACTAATGGCAAGGGGAAGTGCAAGGAGCATGCCTCCCCGGAGATGTGTGTGTGTGTGTGTGTGTGTGTGTGTGTGTGTGTGTGTGTGTGTGTGTGTGTGTGTGTGTGTGTGTGTGTGTGTGTGTGTGTGTGTGTGTGTGTGTGTGTGTTACGGTCTTCTCTCATTTCATTCTTTTCTTCTTTCCCCCCCAATCCACACACACACACACACACACACACACACACACACACACACACACACACACACACACACACACACACACACACACACACACATACACACATGACACACACAACACACGGATACTTCTCCCTCGACTGTGCGCTCTTAAAGTCGCCGCCTGCCTTTGTTCCGCCCCCTTGCCAATTTGAGGATGCCATTACTCGGTCTGGAGACAGTGATGTGCCGTGACAGCCAGCCACCCGCCCGCCGACTTCTCTGGTCAAGGAGAGGAGCCCTGAGGCCACCACCAGAGAGAGAGAGAGAGAGAGAGAGAGACACCACCACAACCCCCACCATAACCCCCAACCACCACCACCCCACTATCTGGTCCCTGCCTGCCTGACCTCCCCCCGCCATAGAGAGAGAGAGAGAGAGAGAGAGAGAGAAAGAGAGAGAGAGAGAGCTCACCAGCCATACACCACCACCATACACCACAACCACCGCTCCCACCACCATAACACCCACACCAACCCTCCACCCGACCACCATCCCTCTCCCTGGTCTCTGCCTGCCTGCCTGACCTCCCCCTATAACAGAGAGACAGTCACCAGCCCACACAACCACCACCACCACCCTTCCCACCACCCTCAACAACCCTCAAGCCGACCACCCCACCCCCTGCTCCCTGCCTCCCTGCCTGCCTGCCCGCCACGCACAACAGAGAGACTGTCACTACCACCACCGTCACCAACACTCTAACCCCCACAACCACCCCCACCCAACCCAACACCCTGACCGACCACCCTATTCCCTGTCCCCCTGACCCTCCTCTTTGCGAGCCACTGTCCCCAGCTGGGGCTCCGGGGGATCACCTTTGTTCTACGGCTCTCCAAAGGAGGGCAGCTAATTGTGTGTTGGAGGATGGAGGACTAGATGAAAATAGAGAAAAAGAAAAAGATAGAGAGGGCAAGAGGGAGGGGTGGATTTTTGTTGAAGGTTTTTTTTTGGGGGGGGGGGGGTAGAGTGTGTGGTTGGTTCAAGAGGGGTTGAGGGTTTGTGTGTGTGTGTGTGTGTGTGTGTGTGTGTGTGTGTGTGTGTGTGTGTGTGTGTGTGTGTGTGTGTGTGTGTGTGTGTGTGTGTGTGTGTGTGTGTGTGTGTGTGTGTGTGCACGCTTCCCCTTTTAAAAGGAAGCTTCCGGGTGGTCTGATGGAAGCCGGTTGCAATACCTTCAGGACCATTAAAAGGAACCACTCATCAAACACGGACGAGAATAAAAATTCGGGTGAAATCGGGGACGAGGCAGGCAAGCACTCACAACCATGGATGCTCGCCAGCTTTCCTCCACCTCTCTCTCTCTCTCTCTCTCTCTCTCTCTCTCTCTCTCTCTCTCTCTCTCTCTCTCCCTCTCTCTCCATTGTTTCTCTTCCGCTCTTCCCTTCATTTCTCCTTTCTTCTCCTTCACCTTTTTATGCCCCACCCACCTTCATGTCCGTTACGTGACCGCAGTCACAGAAATGTGGGGCCGTGCGCGCGAAAAAGTGCCAGCGTTAGCTTTTGGGGTGGCAAAGCTAATATGATGAGACAGTAGGGATGGGAATTGTTGGAACGTGCTAGCCGGGTCTCAGCACGTATAACTCTCTGTACTTGATTAATGTCTTGTCAGACATGCCAGGCTTTTCATTAAATCATGTCAGATCCAGAAAATTTGGCTTGATGATTCAGTGGCGACTGCGATGATGTCTTCATTGCTCGGCTTTTGGAGACAGACAAAGCTCCCTCTACTGAATCGCTCTTTTAGGTAAGACGTGGTAGACAAACCTTTCATCACTCTCTTATGAGAAACAGTCATTTACATTTTATATCTTTACACAGACAGTCTAACGTGCTTTAAACGTAATACCATAACCACTCTGGTCTCATGTGAGATATGTACCAAGGTAAAAAAAGAAGGTGAGATACTTTTCATGACGGCACGTACTTTTGAAATTAAAATGTCTGTGCCCATCCATTCCTTCTTGTGTGCACATCCATTTTGTAATTTAGAGACTTCCTCCGCTATCTACATTATATTGAATAAGGGGGTTTAATTAGAATGAAATAATGGGATATGGTATATTCTACGGTATATGACGTGTTCGCAAGCTGTAAGCTTCAACCCTGCCTACGACTAGGGATTCTTCGTGTACTAATGAAAGCCGAACGAGCCAAGTTGGCACCAGAAAAATAGGAGGAGTGTGTGTGTGTGTGAAAATGTCTCTCTCGTCTTTTTTTGTGATTGTTTGGGTCGTTTTCAAAGAAAGCTGCTGTTTGAGTCAGTTTTGTTTGTGAGGGTAAAAAAAACAGAGGGGCTTCTGTAAAGAGTTAGATTTAAAACAGACGAGTCAAGACGCGCGGAGACAAATTATTCCCCAAACGGCTTCCCTCTCTCCGTCTCTATGCCTCTTGGAGCCTTTGCAACATGATGCACAAGGCAAGCTAATGTGTTTCCATTGATTACGGTAATAAAATCTGAAAGGTAAGACAGGCTTGTTAAGGGAGCGCTAAAGCTCGCCGTGGCAGGACAAAAAGGCCCCTCGGCGACGCAGAGGGAGGAATCTTTATGCCAGTAACCCAGAGAGAGAGAGAGAGAGAGAGGAGTAGGGGGAGTAGAGTGGAGTCGGTCGCTTTTGTATTTGACACTGGTCTTACATTTCTTCCTCTCCTCCTTTGTACTACCGTTGAGGAACAAATCCCCCTTACTAAATCTGGTGAGGGAGTCGGGGACTGACTCTTCAAAAAGGGATGGCCTTCACCACCACCAGAGTCCTTTCCAAGCCCAGGGAACACTTCAAAATGATTACAGCTGCAGTTCCCTGCCAATGATACGCTCTCAACTGAGAGACAATGAGGAAGTGTATTGTGCGTCTTTTCACGGATGTGCGTGTTGAGACAAAGGTCCGATGTGCCACAGTGACAGCGTTCCTTGGGCCCCAGCATGGAACTGCTTGGCAAAATCCATGTTCAAGAAATAAAATAAAAAAACAGAGATGGAGTATGCAGCATTAATCTCCCTGAAATTTCCTGCTTTTGTTTTTACACTCAAGCTCAGTTTTTGCTTTTCAGGATCGCTTTTCAGACATGAGGTTCCACTTGACACTGGGTTGATATTCAACTCTATGAAGAAATATGTCAGTAACAAGCTGAATAACTGAATTTGTGAAACAGACAAATGATGAGCTTAAACCACTTCAATAAATCAATGTTATTTGAGTTAATTTCCATACATACACCTATTATAATAAACACACGCGGTGAGAGTAATTTATTCTCTTCGACCTGAATGGGCCAAGGTCATTATTCACTGAGCCAAACATTACAACTACCCAGCACAGTACTGAAAGAGAAATAAATAAAAAATAAAATACACCTTCTTTATCCAACTGTTTCATATGCTAAAACGAGCAATTAGAGCTAAAATTATCCTCTAACTTTGTGAAATGTGATGTGATGAAATGATTCATGCTGATCTAACTCCCGCCTCTTCAGCTCAAAAAGTCTCACTTGAGTAATCAGGTGCCACATGCTTGCTCGCTAGTTTAGACTCAGCCTCATTGTTTTTTGGTTTTTTTTGCCTTTAGCAAGCTGTGAGCTCCGATTAAAAAAAGGCCTTCCATCACCACAACTGTGGGATCACCCAGGGGTGGACTGAGGGAGAAATAGGTCCTGGGCACTTTTAGCTTAAAGGGACACTGTGGAGGAAATGGTCAAAAAAGGTACTGCAACTATGCTGCTCATTGAAACTGGGCTTCCAATTGCCAAATTTGATCTTTACATGAAAGTTTTCTTAGTAATAAACAAATCTTTTCTAGTATGGTCCAAGTAGAGTCATTTTTGCAGCTAAAATTGGAAATTCAAAATGGCAGACCATGGAGAAGATCCCCCTTTTCATGTATGAAAAGTGCAATTTTCCCAGTCATAATGAATACTTAGAATTTGATGGTGGTGGTAAGTATTCATGAAAAAGGTAACATAAGTGAATGGGCAGCATGAATTCTGGAAATAAACAACTAAAAATCTCACACAGTGTCCCTTTAAAGGGGCCCCTCATAATTAGAGGTGCAGGACTGACTCACCGGTGGGCCCCGCATCATCACATTTAAAAAGAAAAACATTTCTGAAAATAGGGCCCACGAGGGTGCGGGGCCCACAGGGAAATGCTAGCTATGCCAGATGGCCAGTCCAGCCCCGGCATCACCATCACTACCTCCAACTCCTTGAGTAAAAATGTGTCGCCCGGCCCCACCGGAAAAAAAAAAGAAAAGAAATCACCCTTTTCATTTCAGGAGGCTTGGCAGAAATATGCATGAGTCATCGTTTGGACAAAGTAATGAAAAGGCCACCATTCGTCTTACAAAAATAGAAAAAAAAGTTCAATGGCCATTCAGCGGGAGCTTCAAAAGAACATGAACTTTATTTATTTTTTTAATTTACATTTAAACAAGCGAACAAAAGAACACTTTTCAAAATGGCAACAGCAGCTGATTCACTGTATAAGGGCCTAAGGAGAGAGTTCTTTTTTTTGAGGAGCTGTCAAGGTAGTTCTGTCATCCTGTCAAATCTGGTGTGTCTAACAGATCTCACTAGTGGGCCGAAACATCTACTTGGCCTTTCACTGGTGGTGTGTCCGTGCTGCTTTCAAACCCCTTATTAATACTGCAGGAAAGCCCACAGTCGACTCACAGGAACAAAAACAGCACCAGGTGTGTACACGCGCACTCACACACACACACACACACACACACACACACACACACACACACACACACACACACACACACACACACACACACACACACACACACACACACACACACACACACACACACACACACTCACTCTGACACACTCTGACACACACACACACACACACACACACACACACACACACACACACTCACACACGCACACGCACACGCACACGCACACGCACACGCACACACACACACACATACCGCATTTCTTTCAACCTGACTGAGGCCCTGTGAGTAATATAAAAGGGGGCCACACGCTGAATTTCTGAGGCCGAGGCTTGGTGTCAGGCCCCTTTGCTTCACTGGGCCCTCTTTATATCATCAAGGCTACAACACTCCTGCAGAGACGAGGTGAGAGATAGAAAGACAGAGAGAGAGAGAGAGAGAGAGAGAGAGAGAGAGAGAGAGAGAGAGAGAGAGAGAGAGAGAGAGCAAGAGAGAGAGAGACTTTGTGAAGGCAAGAAAAGAAAAGCCTTCTTGTTTACTGCCAGACAAGAGACTTGCTCGTAAAGCCCAACAAGCTCATGTTAAAGTCCTCTTAACCTGTGGCTGGTGGATGGCACAGATTAAGAGCTGCAGGGTTGGGTGGTATAAAACACAGTGAGAGCGCTGTACGACCCTGTACTACTACTACTACTACTACTACACTACACCACACAGACACACAGATGGTGATAACAATAGTGGTAGTACTGCATCTTATAACAACAACCCACCACACCTGCTCACCAAAATCAAACGCCTGAAAACAGCAACTTCTATTACTTCAACTACTACTACTACTACTACTACTACTACTACTACTACTACTACACACAGAGGCACGCAGATTGTGATAACAATAGTGGTAGTACACTGTATTTTATCTCACCAAATACAAGGCCTGAAATCAACAATTACTACTATAACTACTACTGCCACAGCATTCACAAACAGATTGTTGTAACAATGGTGTTACTACAGTACTTTCCATTAACAACCCACAGCACCTGCTAACTAACTCAAAGGCCAAACATCAGCAACTATAGGACTGCTACACCACACACATGCAGATGGAAATAGCAATGGTGGTACCAGAGAGAGTAGAGAGAGAGAGGTTCCATTGTTTCCGGGTTCTATTATTGCAAGGGGGAGGGGGGGAAATCCCCCTTTAGGCAGACCTAGGCAGACCTAAGGACTGCTCTATTCATTGTAGTAGCGTTATGACACGCCCCTTTAGGCATACCGGAACCTGTTCACGTTAGGTGCCCATAGAAACCTATTATGTTGGCATGTCTCTATATACTTAAAGAATCTCTGGTGGTACAGTATCATATAGCAACCCACAGCACCTGCTTACCAACTCCTAAGGTCTGACTACTGATTCTTCAAAGATCCCTGTTGTCAATGTAGAAAAGAGAGGCTCTTTAGTAGCATAATTCACAATTTGAGAGACTGTAGAGTGCCTACAACACGCAGCTTGAGTCTGATTGGTGAAAAGACAACCCTCTCTCTATTCCAACATGAGAATACAGTATGCTACTGTACATCCGAATGTCTAGCATAGTAAGTCTACCATCCAGAGCAGCAGCAGCAATCTCCTCTAGACGTTTACTGGGGCTTCACTGGACATTCATGTCTCTTTTTACCCCTGACATCTCTATGAGCCGACGACTCGACTGCCCTATTTTCCAAAGGGGGAAAGAAAAAAGGAAAAAAAAACGCATAAAGGTTGTAAGGAGAAATGCTTATCGCCGCACGTCTGTATCATAACACTGTTTGCCCACCCCCTTGGGGACAAGAATCTCTGCCAAAGACGTGTCAGAGCCAGGCCCCTTCTGAGCCGCTTCCTGGATGATCTGAAAACATATTTGGCATTTGCTTCTCCCTCCCAGCAAACAGCGCGATGCGACGCGACGCAATGGTGAGAGCATGGGGGGATTCAGCTGTGCCGAGCGAGCTGCCTAATAGTGGCCTACATACCAAAAAAACACTAAAAATACACACTGGAAATACAGTCGAGGGGGTGAAGAGACATTAATAATGCTGCACGTGCAAACTTAATGGCGGGTGTGTCGTGTGGGTGCTTGCCTTGCTCTATGCATTCTCTCTTCATGCTCTGCATGCAGTCCACTTGTCAGCTGGCAGTGCACCCACGGAAAATTAATAATACAAAAACAAAGAGCTCAATGTTTTTTATTATTATTATCAAGCGGATCAGCATATTTGCTTGGAAATGAGGAGGGCTACAAAAAACAACACCATCTCTGTATAATGCGGATAAATACATGGACATTCAGTAATACAACGCTAACGTGTTGGACTGCATTGTGATGAGACAGTCAAGACAGAGTAGAATGACCTTGATTTTTTTTTTTCGAGGGTACTTTAAATCCAAGTCCTTTGAAACGGCTGGATCTTGAAGGGATGCTGTGCTTTGCTCTGGATGATATGAGGAAGATATCACAGCCAGAGAGAGAGAGATAGAGAGAGAGAGAGAGAGAGAGAGAGAGAGAGAGAGAGAGAGAGAGAGAGAGAGAGAGAGAGAGAGAGAGAGAAATCTGGCGTCCACCCAAACCCCACTGTGCCACATTTCAGGCCATTTCCCTTCCCCCCATGGGTCAGATTGGGAATGTGGAGCTCTCCACTTTAATGTTTCAATATGAGGGAAGAAAAATATTGGGTCAAAAAAACGGTGTCTACCATCCACATAAAACTGCACCACCAATGTGAAATTCCTTGATGACAACATAGATTAATTGAAAACATTTTTGTATTCAAACTGTCACCAGGCAGACTCTGCCTGATGAAGGTCTAAGGACCGAAAGCTTGCAAGTCAAGTAAAGCTTCTTTGCACACAAAAAGACCTGAAGTGTGCGGATTGTCTCCTTTTTTTAAACAGAAATTTCAACTGAATCCTTCTAAACAGATGAGCGGTAGCCTGTCACAATTTTACTATTCAAACTATCACACAATGTCCCTTCAGTCTAGATTTGCCTGACTACGAAATCTTCCTCTTTGAAGTTTAAGTTGGAGCTGAGGAGCTGCCTTGGCGGTGGCATATCATGCACAAGGTCAGTGCTTTCAAGGGGATGGAGGCCATTTTTAAATCAGGTAGGGTTCTATTTTAGCTTTTTTTATAGATGAAGCTTCTGAACCTTCTCACCTAAAAATAACTTATTCACTCCACCGTACTTCCTATGACCTCCCGTGTGACTTGTGTTAATGCAGGCCGCTGCCCCCTTCCAATTATCCAGGATCATCTATTTAAATTAAAATTTTAACATGAACACACATTAATACACAATACTTCCCGGGGGGTAAAAGGGCACCTGACAAATGAGTTGGTGTTCGTAGGAGTCCTTCAAGTCTCACTTCAGAAGGTGACCCGAGGCCTCTCTCAAGGCAGACTCATAACTCTCACTCAACACTCAAGACGCTAGCTGGCTGCTCTTTGCATCGAATATTGTATTGTTATGATGAAGGACCTTTTCCGGAGAAATTGAATACTTCTCAGCACAGTCTTTATATTTTTCTATTCTTTCCACCCGCTATTATTATCATCCGTAAGTGAACAGGTACTTTCAGGACATGCTGGTTTTTTTTGTATATACAGGACCACAAAGTTAGCTGGCTAAATGCCATACAATTCATGTCTTTGCTGACTCACCTGATTTCAAATGCTGTGAAGAACGGAAATGTCAACAACAATCAGAAAAGGCACGGAACATTATTTCTGTTCAGAAATGTGGACGGAAGCATGAAAGTAGTCATACGTATACAACAGACAAGGCTGAAGTACTCAGGCAAGCTTTGCATTGCGGAAGAGCTAGATCACAGTTATGGGAGGTCAACATTGGAAGTGGTGGCAAGAAAATACATCCGTCCAGAATAATAGACTGTGGAAAAACTTTGTGGAAGGGAAGTCTATTAAGTTGGCTTTTTGCGTGGGCATCAGATTCGAGAGCCATGCAAAGACTGAAAACTTCTCCCAGAAACACCATGACCTGGGAGAGGCTTATTGCGTGGGTCTTCCATTAATGGGACGGGGGGGGGGAGGGAGGGAGTGAGAGAGAGAGAGAGAGAGAGAGAGAGAGATAAAGAGAGAGAGACATCTAACTCTACTCAGTCATTGAAAAAGTAAGCAGTCCAAAAGACACATTTACATATACGTATATTCCAGAATGATCCACACTCCAACAGTACCACTAACCCAGTAATATGAAACAGTATGCTGCAATGTATTGCACTTATTTTTCATTTTTTTTTAGAATAGATTCATTATAGCCTCGCACCAAAGTTGCAGAGTACTTCAAGTTTCTTTCATCTTCCTGTCTGTTTATCTGCCCGTCTGTACATTTCATGCAACGGGGAAGATCATCTTTAACCCTGGCTGACACGTAGGCTATGGTATGCTATGAAATAGTTATGAAAAGAAAGCAACACACAAAAAACACCTCACTGCACAAGCTTGTTTTTTACTTGAAGTACCAGGCACTCAATTAATCCAGGAATGCAGGGTTTTTTCCCATAATGCATAGCTCCAAGTGATGTCCTTGGCCAACAGGAGGGATGCTTTGCCTCGTCATTAGCACAACCTCTTTCTGTTTCAAGACCTACTGTAGACCCAAGTACTGAACAATAGCACAATCGGCCTTTTAATAGCATTTAAGGAGTGCAAAGGCAAACAAGTATGGCAAGAGGATAATAAACTGAGAAAATGCTGTTTGCGTATTTTTCAACCTGCGTAAGTAATTCTATTTTGAATCTACGCCTCCAAGGACAATGCTTATTCATTATTACATTTGAAAAAGCTGAGAGTTCATTGCCACTATCTGAGTGATTTGAAAGGGATATTTTGTGTGACTTTCCTCTGTTGTTTTCCTGTGGACTCTTTTGAGTAGGAACAAAAAAAAAAAGTCAAAAACAACCATCCAGCCGGTCACACAATAAACTACCTTGAGAACCAGAATTGGCGTTTTTTTGTGTTCAGCAGAAAGACAGAGATAACAGAAATGTTTCTCTAACTGCTGGTAGTGCACTACACTGTACATCGCTGGAGGCATCAAGGCCAAAGTTTTTATCCCTGACTCACTGCCGTGGTCTTCTCTTTCATTCGAGATCTCGCCCAGTGTTTTCCCCCGCGAGGCTTTATATGTTGGTACTAAAAGGGGGAGTAACTTCAGGCAACATGATGAAGATGTTGCGAGGCCAGCTACTCGCTGGGCACACAGTGTGTTATTTATCTGTCAAAGCCAACACATCAATTTGGTCACTCCATGCTGGGGCTTAACCCCCCGTGTCAAAACAAGTCTGCAAGGACGTGCAGTGGTACACCCATGCAAGGTTATTGGAAAATAGATATTTTAGCTAGAGACTCCTTAATTCTTACAAGGTACAAGTAAATATTTCAAACTGTAGAGAAAATAGTGGTATTCATACGGCTTCCCATAGACTGTGAACGACTGTGGGTCAAGGGTAACTTTGAGGGGTGGATTTTAAAGTGGATTTCATGCTGACATGCTTTACATTGTTATAGAATGATGAACTTATGACTCGTGTGGTCTGTGGTCTAGTCTGATACTAAATTTACACTTCATCTGGTCTGTAAGAAAGTCTATGTGTGATGTCAAAGTGTCTGCGCAGTTCTTTCATATGAAATAATAAACAACAAAAGTATGGTTTCACCCCCAGAGTCCTAGCCCACTGTTCCTAGCTATAATCTCCCCCCACAACATCCTGCACCCAATCCAGGTCACTGGCACTATTGTGAGCCCGCCCGGCCTGAGGCTGGGACCTGACATACACGCTTAACAAACACAAGGTCCAACGGCCACTGCTCTCAATGTCATGACCAGAATGTCCCATGCAACACAAAACTCCGGCCCCAACACAGCCCATTAGGCCAGCGTTGCTTAAGGCTGCAGTGGCTTGCTTTCACTCCAACAATCCTCAAACGAGACCCCTCTATTATTTCTGCTATCCCATTGCAGACTGTGGTGGTGTTTGTACTTGGCTTCTAACCAAGTCATCACCATGACATGCAGTAACATGAGCCACTGAATATGAAAAGGTAAATTCAGAAGCGCAGGAGGAGAGGCAGGAGAATCTCAAGCACTTGAGATTATACACACACACTTGCCCGCATTGCGCAGAGGCAGAGCAAATGATAAGTAGGTATCTACATGCATATGCATGTCAGGAGCATCTGGAGAAAAATGCCATATGTTTGCAAAATAGATTTTTCACACTAGCGCTCTGTCTCAAATGTGTTTCTTTTTTTCCCAAACACATCCTTTTTCTGCACTTTCTCTACACAATATGCATCAGGCAGAAACGTGATGACATTAACATGCCAGTTATTAAGTGATTATAGCTTAAAAATCACATTCATTAAACCATTAGAATAACATGTTACAGTATTAGGCAAATATAACCAGGGCACAGGTCTCAACCGGTCTCAAATGTGTTTCTTCTTCAAACACATCCTTTTACTGCACTTTCTCTATTCAATACAGAAACAGAAACACGAGACACAAACACACCAGTTATTAAGTGATTATAGCTTAAAAAATCACATTCATTAAACCATTAGAATAACATTTGGCAAATATAACCAGGGCACAGGGGTTAATCTTTCACATGTCCTGGTCCTCTGGTCCCTGCCACGGGGTCTCTTTTGCAACTGTGTGCAACTAACACAGAGGTCACCGGCAAAGTCGTTTGGGTCTGGCTGTCAAGCGGCTGGCAAGGGAGGCCAGTTTGTTTGCCTGTGCTGGCCGACCGTATTGCTGACTTCCCCTCACAGTGCAAACCGCTGCAACACCACCGCGCCGCCTCGGTGATAATTCATCAACCAACACACAACACATTACTATGGCAACAGCCCAACTGACAAAATTAGGCGGTAATGGTCGTTTAATTGTTATGAACTCCTATGAATCAATTTCAAAACCCGAAATGTTTATTCAACGGCAGTTAAACTCCCTGCGATGACTCACGACGCTTCGGCAGCAGCAGCAAGCGAAAAACATGAGCAAATAATAAACACTTTAGCGCTTGTACGTACACTAGCACATCTTAGCAAGTCTGTGGCACCACCACCAACTCCGCCACCACCTCGTTTTTATTTTCTATTTTACCAGGGACATTTCATTTTCTGGCCATCTTTTAACCCCTGGGAGCCAGCCCCTGTGTCTGGGATACATGCCGCTGTTGACTCAGTTGAATTGCTGGCCCTGGGCGCGAATGTCTGGACCCATGAACATAATGACGAAAGGTCACTGGGCCCCCTATTCCTCTCGTTCTCTTTCTCTCTCTCTCCTTTCGTTCCCTCCCTCCCCCTCTCTCACTTCATCCCTTTCCGTCCCCTCTCTCTCTATCTTTCTCTGTCTACATTTCAGCCCACCCCTCTCTCTCTCTCTCTCTCTCTCTCTCTCTCTCTCTCTCTCTCTCTCTCTCTCTATCCTTCCCTCCCTACTTCTCCCCCCTCTCTTCCTCTCCCCCTTTCTCTCTCTCTCTTGCTGTCAACAAAATCACTTCAGCCAGACGAGCCCTGGCAGTGGTTCAAGCCAACAGCAGCACCACAAATACCCTTGCCATGACAGTAGCAACACCACCTCTGGTCTGCCTCAGGTGGTCACCAAATTAATCTCACAAACACTCACAAACACTCAAAAAACACACATGCGCACACATGCACGCATGCACACACACACACACACGAACACAGACCACCCACCACCCCCCCACACACACACACATGCGCATGGACATGGACACACATGTGCATGGACACACACAAGCACGCAGACACACACACACACAAAAACACAGTCAAGCACACACACACTACACTACACTACACTACACTACACTACACTACACTACACCTTATCCACGGATGAATGGACTGGTGGCCCTAAGTCCTGAAGGAACAAGTCATGTCGGTCCATGTCACGCTTCAGATGGAACAGCCTTGAGGTATGTACACTGCACAGTATATAGTACCAGTGCTTATTCCGGGAAAGAAACATAGCAGTCAGTTACCAGATATACTACTTCAATCCGCTCTGAAGTGTTCAAACTATTGGTTTGCTTGGCTTGGCTTGGCTTGGCTGCAACCTATATTTAACAACCCTATACTGCACTGTGGTGGAGGAGGAATCATAAACTGTGGTCCACGGTGGAGGCCTTAGACTTGCCAATCAATGACTAATGAAACCCAGCGCAGAGGTCTTGGATCGTTAAAGCGGACGGAGTGTACTACTTAGCGGCTCCGCCCTGCTGCTGAAATTATGGGACGCGAACTGGAGACCCTCAGCCGAGACAGAGAGCCTGTTGGTTGCTATGACGCTCCCTGGTGGCTGCCTGGGGCAGCATTCCAACCGCACCGCCCACCAGAACACACACACGCGCACACACACACACACACACACACACACACACACACACACACACACACACACACACACACACACACACACACACACACACACACACACACACACACACACACACACACAAATGTACATAGTAACACCCGCACCGCCCACCACAACACACAAACACACAAACACACAAAGACACACACACACAGACGCACACACACACACACACACAAACGTACATAGTACACACGCATGTATGCACAGACACACACACACACACACACACACACACACACACACACACACACACACACACACACACACACACACACACACACACACACACACAAATGTACACACGCATGTATCCATAGATGTATACGTACACACACACACACACACACACACACACACACACACACACACACACACACACACACACACACACACACACACACACACACACACACACACAACTACAACATGTGACTACTACATATGTGTCGTGTCACGCATACAAATCATAAATGGCTGCAGGAAGCATCGCGGACAAACACGAGAGGAGGTTGATGCTGCAAGTACTATAGGAGGGAGCCTTGGGCACGGCCAATAATAAGGCAAGACTGAACACCCCTGCCCAGCTTTGGCCACGCCTTTCTCTGTCACTGACCGATTGCCAATTAAATTGTAAGGGGCGTATTGATCACGTGTGCGGATGAGAAAAGCCACCTCAACAACGCCGCACTGGAGAAAAAATACCCGTGGTGGGGTTGGTGCCAAAGATAAAAACATGTGCTCCACTGCACATCGCTTAGGGAAAAAAATGATCACATATCATTTCTCACATTTCTTCTCACCATTGTGGGGAAAAAATCTCCCAGATGAATGCATGTGATGTAAGTGTGAAGGCTGGGTGTTGGAGGGTGGGATGGTACACAAAAATACATACTTAGATTGCTCATTGCAAAATGCTTCAGAAGGGAAAAAAAGAAGCTTTCATAGTAAGTAACATTGGGACCTCCCACTTTACACTATAACTTCACTACAGAGGACTATGTACACTCACCAGAATTTATTAGAATTTTACACCCCAGTCAATGTTAAAATTCGTCAGATTCAATTACAATTGTTTTCTATGGGGAAAACTCATTTCTTTTCAATAGCTCAGATTAGTGTTTCAGGGGTGTTGGGGTGCCCTAGGGGGGGCGATGAGAAGGATACAGTTGGGCTTATGTAGTTGTCATTGGAAGCATTAGTACATTTGATTTTTGTTAATACTAAGGGGGACGTTGACAGGCTTCTGATGAGGTTAAGGGGGCGTTGGCAGGCTCATAATGAGGTCCAGGGGGCGTTTGTTCAAAATAAGTTGAGAAGCACTGTCTCAGATAGACAGTAAGTAACATTGGGAGTCCTGACACTACACACTGGACAATGACACAATTACGAATGCATATTTCGAGCAGCGCAGCAGATGGCTTGTCTCCATGGGGCCCCAGATCTTAAGGAGGAGATCTTAACATCCTAGCAACCCCCCCTCTCGACTCAAGCCGAGAGTCAGCGCCCGGTGCCCAGTGGCATCCTGGGAGAGGCCGGGTTGGACTGGCCACCTGGCATAGCGGGCATTTCCCGGTGGGGACCCGCACCCTCGTGGGCCCATATTTTCAGAAATAGATTTTTTAAAAGGGGCCCATGAGGGTACGGGGCCCACTGGTGATTCAGTTCCTCGCCGCTAATTATGAGGGGCCCCTTTAAGCCAAAAGTGCCCAGGCCCCTTTTCTCCCCCGGTCCAGAGACGTCTTGGGAGAGGCCGGGTTTTGAACTCCCCTGATAGCTGACCTCTGGGGCTTTTTTTCGATGAGTAGCGAGCTCGCTGCTGCTGCTGTTCCAGCCAATATGCTGAGAGAGGGGCCTGGCTTGGCCGAGCGTCCACTCATGGAGAGGAGGAGAGGACGGAGGAGGAGAGGAGAAGTGAAGGAGAAGAAGGGTGTGGGGAAGGGGGTGGAGAGTGCACATACACACAGACACAAATACACACACACACACACACACACACACACACAGAAGTACAGAAGAGGAGGGAGAAAAGAGAATGCGCACGCTCGCGCGCTCACACGCACACACGCACACACACACGCACACACACACACACACACACACACACACATACACACACGCACACACACACACACACACACTGACACACACACACACACACAGACACACACACAGTGAGCACAGGCAAGGTCAGCAGAGAAGGGTCGAGGCTCGCTGGTCAGCACTGTCGCCTTGGGAGCTGGGCAGATGATGAGGCTCCCTGGCGGGCGAGCGAGAGCAGAAGAACAGGTCGGGTGAGAGAGAGAACGGACGGACGGAGGGGTCGGATGGACAGATGAGTGAAAGGATGGTGAGATGCAGATCTCCAGGGCTCAAACAGGCAGATCTTGTCAACTTTCACTTTTCTTCTTTTTTTTTCTTTTTTTTAAGGGCGTGTTACTGGCACGCCATTGGGAGCAGGTGTCAAAAATGAGAGACAGGCAGGCAGAGAGAGGGAGATATGGAGAAATGCAGAGTGAAAGAGATGGAGAGAGAGAGAGAGAGAGAGAGAGAGAGAGAGAGAGAGAGAGAGAAAATGAAGGTAAGAAAGAGGAGTAGAGCGATATGGAGACAGACAGAGGGAGAATGACAGACGCAAAGATGTGGAGAGAGCGAGACAGAGAGAAAGAGAGTGAGAGAGAGACAGAGACAGATAGTGGGAGCAAGTGAAAGAACGCGTGGAAAAGTGAAAGAGTGAACGTCTCTGCTGGGACCTATAGCCTCCGCCCACAGGCGAAGAAGCTCCCATCCTGCCGCCACTGCTCACTTTTTCTCGGGGAACCTGAATCATGGGAAAGTGTGTAACTGAAGCGAAAGGGCACATTTTGACAGAGATTTAGTGCCGTTGCAGAGCTTTTTTCCCCCTGACTGCATAAAATAACCCTGCCTCCCCCAAGAGGCCCCCACATTGTCATTCTCATCGCCCTAGTCCACTTTCTCTTCTCAACACCCCCCCCCTCTCTATGCCACCTCTCTCTCTCTCTCTCTCTCTCTCTCTCTCTCTCTCTCTCTCTCTCTCTCTCTCTCTCTCTCTCTCTCTCTTTATCTCTCTCCCTCTCTCTCTCTGTCTCGGTCTCTCTCTCTCTCTCTCTCTCTCTCTCTCTCTCTCTCTCTCTCTCCATCATTCTCACTGCCTGTTACTCTTACACTCCACTTCATTCACTCTCTTTCTTTCTCTCACTCTCTCTTACTCCCACTGTCTCTCTATATTGCTCTCTCTGCCCCCCCCTCACTCATTCTATATCTGTTTCACTTTACTACTCCCTATTTTAGTCCTGTTCTACTCCTACTCTATCCATCTCTCCCTGTCTGTCCTCTGCTGTATCCCCCATCCCCTCTCTCTCTGTCACTTTGTCCTCCTCTCTTGCTCCATCCTGCTGCTCTCAGTCGTGCCCTGTCTCTTTCGTTCTCTCGGCCTCTCTCTCTCTCCCCATTCCCTCCTTTTTGGTGTATCCCTCACTTATTCTCTCTATCCGTCTCTCTATCTGTGCACCCCCCATTACTCTTTCTTTTCCTCTTTCTCTCTATTCCTCACCATCTCTCTCATTTCAGTCTTCCTCCTCTCTCACTCTGTCACTTTCTCTTGCTTTCTCTGTCCATCTCTCTCTCTCTCTCTCTCTCTCTCTCTCTCTCTCTCTCTCTCTCTCTCGCTCTCTCTCTCCCTCTTCACCTTCACCGGGTCCATTTGCATCAGCGGAAGGTGGGAGCGAGCCGAGAGCCAGGGAGTGGGTGCGGTGGACATATTAAGCTTTGCCGCAGATAAGAAGCACACACATTTGTCATCAAATGGAGCGTGTTCCCGGATCATTTAGACTTGACCGGTGTTGACTTGCACTGTTTACCTTTTCTTCGTTTATGCTGATGCGGTATACCATCCAACATTAATCACTTCCTAAGCCGTTTTTTTTTCCTCACCAGCACCCCCCCATTTTATTCAGGTAAGGGAGGGGAAATTTGAAAGAAGCAAAAGAAAAAAGAAAACTCATAAATATTAAAGTGAGGGAAATTTCCTCATATAGTGTTCCTCCACAAAATACACAGCTGTGCTAGCGCTAGGAGAGTGGAAGGTAATGCATTCACATGGGTCAGTCCACCACAACACATTAGCGCTCGTCGCTTCTACCTGCAGTAGCGACAACACACGTCGGCAGCATCAGGGTACCACTAACACGGTGAATTTCGCAACACAGTGTCCATTCAACACTCTGAGAGTCGAATTCGACACTGGTGGTGTTGGGCCCATTCGGTGATGTGTTGAATTAACACTGCCAAATGTACTGAGTATGATGTGAAAATATCCTGGATTTGCCTCCATAAAAAACACAATTTCGCCCCATTACTGGATACTTCCTGCTTAGCTGCCATACGGCTAATTCACAGCCAGCCTGGCTCGTGTGAAGGGTAGGGACAAAAATATTATTATGATGAATTTCTTTTCCTGTCATTACTGGGGAAGTATTCTCTTTCCATGCATCAGTGGAAACACATCCACAGCTTTCTCTCTCTTTCTCACTCGAGGGGAAGAAAAAGTCAAATCTTTTTCCTCCTTAACTTTGAAAAAAAAGAGAAAGAAAGAAAAAAAAAAGAAAATCGGCATTAGCCTACCATGTGAACGAGCTTGGCCTTGCTAATAATGTACATAGTCATAATTTGCCTGGCATTAGCTTAGGGACACAGTGGAGCACGAGGAAGAGGAGGAGGAAGAAGAGGAAGAAGAGGTGGTGGTGGTGGATTAATATGTGTGTGACTGAGAGGCGAGCGAAGCCCATATAGTATGCAAATGGTGGCATCACTCTCCATATGCATGTCTCATTACCAGCCAGCGCCGAAAAACAAAGCGCTAGAGTAGTGTTTGTTGGGGGGCACTAGGGGGGCGTTCAAGGATACAGCTGAGAGGGGGCAATGCTTAGTTGCCATTAGGGGGCATTATTCATTTTTTTTTGTAATACTAAGGGGGCATTGTCAGGCTTATGATGAGGTCAAGGGGACATTTGGAGGCTTGTGATGAGACCAAGGGGGCGTTTGTTCAAGAAAGGTTGAGAACCACTGCGCTAGAGGGATGGCGGGAGAATGGCGCGTACAGCAAGCAGCACACACAGCATACACCACCAGCAGCAGCAGCAGTGCTGACCTGGCTGTGCCCTGTCACAGACGGCCGTCTAAATGACTGCCTGCCTGCCTGCCTTCCTGCCTGCCTGAGATTTTTTTTGGGAGGGGTGCCTGAGAGAGCAAGAGCGATGTTTCTGCTGCCGTGCCGCTCTTCAGAACGAGAGGAAGAGAAGGGGGTGACACTGTGCTTGACATAAATAGACAAGCATCAACAACAAGGAGCAACAACCCCAACTGCACATTTCATGTCTGAAAACTAAGGAGAAAGCATTCTGAATTTTTATTGTGGGCGTTTTTCTTTTTTTTTTTGGTCGTTGTTGTTTTGTTTTTTTGGTGTGTCGGATTGTAAGATAGATAGACAGACCTAGACATAGACAAAGACGGAGGAGAGATAGACAGACACAGACTGCCACCCCGGGAGAGACAGAGAGACAGACAGACAGAGAGAGAGAGGGGCAGGGAAGAGAGAGAGAGAGAGAGAGAGAGAGAGAGAGAGAGAGAGAGAGAGAGAGAGAGAGAGAGAGAGAGAAAGAGAGATAACAGAGAGAAGAGAACAGAGCACAGAGGGCAAGACAGAGAAAAAAATAGGTAAGTATCAAATCCAAAAAGCTCTTACTACAGTGACTGTCTTGGAACTCCCCCTCGCTCAACAGCTAGAAAACAAGGCGAGTACAGAAGAGAGAAAGAAAAAAAAAAAGAGGAAGAGGGGAGAAAGGAAAAGAAAAGGAAGGAAAGAAAAAAAACATGAAGCCTGATGTCTGGTGCCAGGCAGGGCTGGGGGAGCTGAGCGAGTGATGTGGATGATTGCATGACTTATCTCCATCTTCTGAAGGACAGAAGATACTGGGAGACAGGCACATTTTCACCACAATGCCCCCGTCAAGGGATTTCAAGACGTGTACACACAGACGCGCACGCACATAGACAGAGGCACACAAGCGCACATACATGCGAGCACAGACACAGACACAGACACAGACATAGACACAGACACACACACACACACACACACACACACACACACACACACACACACACACACACACACACACACACACACACACAGACACACACACACACACGGACATATGTCACACATACACACAAACACACATACACACACACACAGACATACACACACATACACAAATACAGTACATACACGCAAGTGCACTCACACAGAGACAGACAGAGAGGAACCGAGAGAGATAGAGGGAGAGAAACAGGGACAGAGAGAGAGAGAGAGATTATAAAGGAGAGAAAGACACAGACAGGGAGAAAGAGAGTCTGCCATGCCATCCTCCTTTTGTCTTCCGCCTGAATGGAAATCTGTGTTGTTGTTTAAAGCTTTCCTAGTGATCTCCCAGAGCGCGGTGGTGGCGGTGATGAGAGGTGGCCGACTCCCATCCTTCTACACAACACCACTTTTCACAGCGCCCGCTAATGTGGCCCGACAGCCCAGCACTGGCTTTAGTTTTGACTGAATTATGTTCCAAAGGAGAGGACAAGCCGGGGCTTTGATATTGACAAACGCTAGGTCAGCCCTTTTTTCCCACCCCTGCTCCCCACACACACACACACACACAGACACACACACGCGTGTGCGGGAGCTCTCTCTCTCTATCTCTGCGCACTCTGGGCTCTTGCGCTCGTGTGATCTTTATTCTCGACAAGTCCATCTGCAATCCCCCTTGTGTATTGTTGACACGCGGGGGCACCTCTGAAATTGTCTCCTAATCCAGAGGCGGTTTGCCGGGGTCAAGGGGACCGCCCAAGTTCAGAAGAAACAGACAAAGCCCCATCACGCCCTCTTATGATCCCTCTTATAGTATTATTATTTTTTCACTTTGGGGAATTATCACCCTGCAACAACAATCAAAAACAGGGTGAATCCATAATAACACCCTTCAAAACAACTCACTGTGACAGTACTATGTGTGATGACCATGCATGACGATGTTGTTTTTTTGGCACAAGGCCCTTGATGCTCAATGATGGGGAACGAATAAGGACTTGTTCCATCCTACGACTAAGGAGAGAGCCTTGTTAAAATATCACTGCACCGCCGTTATTTACTTAGTCAGAAAATAATATGATGTCCCTGGAGCGTGCTTGTGTACTTCCTCCTAATTTATTCAGCATTATTCCCTTAATTAATGCGGGTGTTAAAAAGGGGGGCCTCTTAATTCATCATCTCCTGTATTTTTGAGTGTCCGGGAGCAAGAGCCAGGCAATTATACACAACTTTTTATAAAACATGCTGGCCCTTCTGTCCGCGGCCGAGGCCGAAAGCCATCGGGAGACGACAACAAGGGGAAATGAAGTGTGAAATCCTGACAAACTGTTCTAGCCGGGCACGCACTCACCAGGCGGCCTCCAGCTGTGCTCTTCAAGTCAGAAACACATATTTGGCGAATAGCTACCCACCGACTTTCCCCAAAAAATACATTTATATGGTACAAGAGTGTTTACTTTTTTGGGGGGAGGATGGATGTTTGCTAGCTACTCCACACAATGAAAGGGCTGGCGTAATGAATTTATAGATTTGGTCCGCCTGAGGCAACGAGAAACCACCTGACTTTTCCCCAAAAAAATATATGGGCAAGAGTGTTTCTGTTTGTGTGTGTGTGTGCGTGCGTGCGTGCGTGCGTGCGTGTGTGTGTGTGTGTGTGTGTGTGTATCTGTCTGTGAGTGTGTGCGCCCGCATGCTTTTCTTTTAGGAGAATAGATGTTGAAAGTTACTCCACACAATGGAAGCCCTCTTAATGAATTTATAGATTTGCCCTCCTAAGGCCTGCATTTCATCAGAAATCTGAAACAAAAACACAGATGACTAGATACTCCAGCACAATTACATCACTTGGCCCATTGTCAGCACTGGCATCAAATTCAGACAATAAAACATTTATGACTCAATGGATTACAATGTTATGCCCACACAAGTAGAATATTGTATGATGTTAAAAGAAACTCTGTGCTTTAAACTTCAGCACTAGGGCAAAAAGGAAATCTCGTAAATTTAGCATGTCAGTGCACCTGTTATATGCCAACGACGCTCATACCTGTAGCCAATAACAACCACTTTCATACAAGATAAAATAGAGGCGAGAGAGACTTCATTCCTATAAATGAAACAAGTCATATCTGCCAGACAGTGCAGCAAGGGAAATCAAATTCAAAGTAACACCATGGACTTCCAAAAAAATGAGCAGAGCATCCCACCAGCGACACCTTGCAATATTTCACAGTAACCTGTCTGTGTCTATGGGTTCAAGTATACCCTCCTTTGCATTTTTGTGCACAAAGCTTAGCTCCTATTTGCATGAGACGTGCTGGTCTGCTGTGTCTACGCTTGAGTCAATGACCTAACTAATCGACATTAGTAGGCTAGGTAGCGACCGACTCTGGACACGCCGTCAGGATCCTGCCAATGCAGTGGGCGACCGAAGCGAAAAGATGTTGGAAATGTGACATCGG
>NC_085879.1:21052965-21065465 GCF_034702125.1 Engraulis encrasicolus
CCCAGCGTTGACCTGAGTGCAATTCGGTCATTCTCTCCATTGAGGTGAAAAAAACCTACCTGTTGGTCGAATTAGTTCTTTTAAAGTGTAAGATTCGATTTAAACACCCCTCAGGATATTGATCTAAATTACAGGTCAGCCTGCCGTGCACTGAGTAAATGATAAAAAAGTAGTGAAAAAAAGAGGCTGCTTATTTAGTCACCCGTAACGACACAAGGTGGGAAGATATTAACTTTCTTCAAGGTCAGCTGATCACTTTAGGAGGTGACATCTCGTATTGTGGACCCGAGGCCACTAATCACATTCAATCAGCTTTCTTTCGTCAATAAATGTCCGGGAAGCTTACAGTAAAGAGCCATTAATTTACGGTATGCGCTTTGAAAATCGGTAATTGCCAAATATATTATCAAAATAAATGTCTGTTTGTGGTTTGTTTGTTTTGCTATTTTTGTCACTGTTTTAAGTAAACAGACTATGTTTTGTTCATAATTTGATGGTTAGTTTTTCATATGTTGTTTTGGAGGAAAACATCCACTACATATTCAAGCCTGAGCTGTTGGGGGTGCCATGGCTAAGTGGGCTGGGGCGCTGTGCCATTTTGATGGGGACCTGGGTCCAGGGCCTGGGGCCATTTCCTGGTTCTTCCCCATACTACTCTCCTGTGGTCTGTGGCATACCTCAACTAAATAAAGGCCCAATAATGCCCAAAACACATTTTGTGAAAAACTTAAAATGTTATCGTTTCGCATCAATTGTTTGGCATTGTGCCAACAGTGTTTTTCGCACAGAGATTTGCAAACATCTATTTGCCATAGCTGTCTGTCATATCAGACGCTAAGGACTCTCAAGGAGAATGAGGCAAATCAACGTGTTTGTCTGATACTCAGCAAGCATAATGGAAATTTAAGACGCGGTGTCACCTCAAAGAGGATCTAGCATCTACTCCTGTGTCATGTTACGAGCCATTTGACATTAATCATAGGTCCTGTAAAACAGATGATTTATTCAAATGTAATTTAAGTGTGTAACTTAAGTGTGTGTGTGGTGTGTTTGCGTGTCTGTGTGCGTGTGTGTGTGCGTGTGTGTGTGTGTGTGTGTGTGTGTGTGTGTGTGTGTGTGTGTGTGTGTGTGAGAGAGAGAGAGAGAGAGAGAGAGAGAGAGAGAGAGAGAGAGAGAGAGAGAGAGAGAGAGAGAGAGAGAGAACAAGAGCCGGAGAGAGAGCAAGAGCCAGAGAAAGCAAGAGGACACAAGACAGAGTGCACAGAAAGCACACACAATAACGTTCATACAAGAGGGGATATATCTGTCAATTTGATCGTGATTATAATCTCATTGTGTCTTAACATTGCCATTCCCTCCACTCCTAACACACCCAGTCTGTAGTAGTTCAACAATGAAGAGGAAAAAACACATCTCAGCTGGGGATTGGTGCTTTCCACAAAATAATAGATTTCTTTAATCTTAAACACCAGAGGAATGTTTGTGGCGTATGCTATGCTGATTTAATTTTCCCGCAGTCTGCAAAACCATAAATAAATTTGCGTTTCAGCTGAACAGTCCACCGAGTCAGGCCTCATCAAGTTCACAGTTGATCATGAGCATAGTTCAACGCAAGGTTATACCGCATCGGGGGGTTGATATTGTCTATTCTCATTCGCTGCCACCAAATAGACCTCATGTCACCCAAAGTAATGACATTAAAGACAAGGGAATGTGGAAAAACAAGACGGCGTGATAAAGCCTGCAAGTATTGAATTGTGTTTTTTAATGAAATAGTATATTTTATGATATAAAATATATATTATTTTTTGGTCCCAAGCGGAGTGTAGTTTTTGTTTTGTTTTTGGCTTCATTTCAGGAAACGTTTTTATAGAATAATGTAGGATATATGTTTCTTGGCCCCTAGTAAAGTTTTGTTTTCAGCCTTTCTGTTAGTTTGATTTGCTGTCGTAATGTCCAAAGTCCACAGAGGGAACCGCAAAAACTTTCACTCCAAGAAATGTAATGGGACTAAAACAGGAAAGAAGTTTTTTAGATTTTTGCATTTGCGCCTTCCACAAACACAACGTGTCATAGCAGGTTTCACAACCAGTATTTGAATGGATACACAGTAAAATGTAGTGTTCATTAAACACTGAGGATTGGGCTAAATACAATCTAGATGTTAAATCTTGTGTTACGTTAGCACAGCATTTTTCACAATGTAGAGTGTGATGCTAACACAGAGGTGAGCTAATGTGACTACAAGATTTTTTTTGATGCTAGCTTTTGCTCCTTCCACAAATCTAATGGGAGACAACCAGCAGCTAGATGGATGAAGAGTGATGCTAGAGAACAGAGCCAAAATAATTTGACGGCAATAGATACCAATAAAGATTGTTACGATTCCCTCCACAGGTGCTTGCTCGTAATGGTAGATTTCACAGTACATTCTACAGAGTTAATTCAGCACTTATAGAGTTGTTTTTACTTTATGAACCAGATGGACAGAGGGAACATTGAACAAACACTATTGATTCTTGAGAGGCTGTTCCACAAGTGGAATGTAGAAGCAGTAGTTTGATGAATAACACCATCTATCCTCACCATTACCGAATGACACACACAGCTGAAAGCTATTGTGCGTCATTGCCATACACTTTACCTCCTTACAACTGAAGAAACATTGTTACCTGTCTGATTTCCCAGGTTCCAAATGGTGGCAGGGTTTTTTTCACGCATGTAGAAGTGTGGAGGGTTCGGTAATTGCAGTGCAGTTTTGACCTTGAAGCTTTTTCATCAAATGTGGTCAACCATTTTCCTACCACCTTTCACAATGCACTGAGCAAAATGTGGGAGGGTGCACTGCAGGCTTGGCTGAGAATTGTAGACTTACAAATACTTACAAATACAAAGATTGCCGTCGTTATCTATCTATCTATCTATCTATCTATCTATCTATCTATCTATCTATCTATCTATCTGTCTGTCTGTCTGTCTGTCTGTCTGTCTGTCTGTCTGTCTGTCTGTCTGTCTGTCTGTCTGTCTGTCTGTCTGTCTCTGTGTGTGCATGCCTGCATTTTTGACAATCAGCCAGCACAAACTGTATGCCTCTCTATTAGTCCTTATGCCAATCTGTGTATTTGCCTAGCACCAATCTGTCTGTGTGTCTTAGACTGCCCAACTGTTGATCCATATGTCTGTCTCGTCTAACTGTCCTTTCATTTAGCCATCGTTTTGTCAACATAATAGCCTACAGTAGAAACCTACGTCTTATTAGTCACGATGGAACACTTTTATTTTGCTCACCAACAGCAAAAAAATATCACTTTTCTCAAAATAAGCTTTTTTCCCTACCTCTGTTTTTCATTCACTTCATTGTTTTTTATCAGCTTCCTGACAAACGGTGTGTCTTTGTGTGGAGGGTCTTTTGTTTTCTGAATGCCTTATTGTGCACAGGAAGTTGAAGACCTTGAATGATGTTGAAAGTTTTATGACTCTCCACTTTTGTGTCACATTCCTCCACTGGGTTTCAGAGATAGAGAGCCGCCGAAAGATCTTACTCAGTCATTTCATCCTGCTTCTGGTGGAGAGCGAGAGCGAGAGAGAGAGAGAGAGAGAGAGAGAGAGAGAGAGAGAGAGAGAGAGAGAGAGAGAGAGAGAGAGAGAGAGACAGACAGACAGACAGACAGACAGACAGACAGACAGACAGAGACAGACAGAGTGTGTCAGAGAGGAAGGTAGAGAGAGAGAGGAGTGATGGAGAGAGAGAGAGAGAGAGAGAGAGAGAGAGAGAGAGAGAGAGAGAGAGAGAGAGAGAGAGAGAGAGACAGACAGAGAGACAGAGACAGAGACAGAGACAGATACAGACAGAGAGTGTCAGAGAGGAAGTTATATAGAGAGAGGGAGAGACAGGGGAGAGAGAGAGAGAGAGAGAGAGAGAGAGAGAGAGAGAGAGAGAGAGAGAGAGAGAGAGAGAGAGAGAGAGACGGAGACAGACAGAGAGTGTCAGAGATGAAGGTATATAGAGAGAGGGAGAGACAGGGGAGTGTGTGAGAGAGAGAGAGAGAGAGAGAGAGAGAGAGAGGGAGAGAGACGGAGAGAGAGAGAGAGAGAGAGAGAGACGAAGAGAGAAAGAGAGAGAGAGAGAGAGGGAGAGAGACAGAGAGCGAGAGAGAGACGGAGAGAGAAAGAGGGAGAGACAGAGAGAGAGAGAGAGAGAGAGAGAGAGAAATAAAGAAAGAGATGGGGAGATGGAGAGAGAGGGGGCGGGATGGAGGAGGAAGGAAGCCTGACAGAGGTGGAGATGAAAAGTGGCTCTGACCAAAATAACGACCCTAAAACAAGAGCCACAACAGGCTGCCGTTGATTGAGCGGGAATCAGTGTAATTGGCATCATGCCCTGCAACTCGTACGTACCCAATGAGTCTTCCTAGGCAGTGGACTCTCCCAGGGAGACTGAAGACAGATGACTGGGGCAGCCAGTTACTTAGTGAAGTACTTTCCTCTCTCTATGCCCTCTACTACCGTACACCGTACACTTTGTGGAAAATGCCAAAAAGTTGTAGCATTTAGTAAAAAAAAAAGTATAGCACAGCAAAGCTTGCATTGATTTGTGATGACATAAAAACAGCCCATGCACATTTTCCATCTTCAACCATTTTTGTTTTACAGTAAAAATTGCACCGTCTATTACAGAACATTACTGTATTGCTGATAGTTTTACATTTGTATAGGCCTAAATGGTATAATAGTGCAATAATATAGTGGTGTGCATACAGTACAATAATATACTTAGCATATTGGTGTACAGCAGTGGTCTCCAATTATTTTTCTCCAAGGGCCAAATTATGTAGAGCACGTGAGGATGCGGGCCAAACCAATACCCCAACCCAATGAGAAACAAGTTAGATGTCTGATGTCTGACAGATTTTCCCTTTTCCGTTTTCCCTTCTTGTCAATGTCTGTTATGAGACTGTCAGCACAAGATCTAACTGTCTTTGAATGCTTTGGAGACGTATGACCCAATGAAGTTTTAGTGATCGAAAATCACACACATTTACAGTATGTTTTCATTTGTTCTGACCTCATGGCGGGCCAATGCCCAGGCTGGATTTGGCCCACTGGCCTTGGTTTGGAGACCAAGGGTGTACAGTATACAGTATAATGCATAGGTAGGCTACATATATAGCCTACATGGACTCATGGACATACAGGACTAAGAATACAATCATTCAGCATGAGGAGAGCTGAGATGTATTTTTCCTGTCTGAGGAGAAATAATAAGTCTACTCACAGACAACGTATCACATATTTTCTGGTAAGTCTGAAATATTGAATACAAAACATCATTTTTATACTTTTTTTCAAAGCCTAAAAAAGGAGATAAATTGGAGCACACTTGTCTGAACCTTAACTGAATCTTCAGCTCTTCTACCAACCTCCATGCGCTCCAATCCTCATTTCTTTTTTTCCCTTTTTTATTTCTTTTTATTTCGTTCAGGGGCCTTGTCCATTTATCTGACCACATTTTCCACAGACATGTCAGATGGATATCGACAGAAAGCCTCAACCCAATCTGGGAGACAAGTGCAGATATTGTTCACTCCACACATCCTTCTCGCTCAATTCGGGGGGAAATCGCTAGCTCCTTTGAAAAAAGACCATCATTATTTTGTCACTTCGCGTCCCAAGTGACATTTACAGAAAATCAGTCGAACTACGCAACAGTAACAGAAGAAAAGACACAAAGCACCGCTATGAAGTCACGGCTGGGCGCTTCTTTTCGGGCATGGCGCCCCAAGAACCTGTTGTGTAGAGGAACAAAAATAGGATGGACAGAGTCTTTTATTTTTTACCTCACACCAGATTGCTGTAATCACTGTATAAAACTGCTGTTACTAATGGGCTTATTGGTTTCAATGCCTCTTACAGCATGAAAGCAGAACCCATGAAGCAGCTTCTACATCACAGCATGGAGCTCGCGGCAAAGGCGCTCGTCGAAGTGAAGTAACTAACATCACAAAGTTTCATCATGGGAGCGTATTTAGAGGCAGGGGGTCGGAAATGGGGATGGGGTATTGGGGTTGTGGAGACCGGCAGTGGTGGAACAATTGCGCACAGGGCCTCAGGGTAAAACACTGACAGGGCCCCCGAACAGCCTGCTAAGGTTAATAATAATAGGGCCCCCACCACCAATGCAAGAGGGCCCATTGCCAAATGCCCTGATTGCCCCCCCACTATAGCTCCACCCCTGGAGACGAGAAGTAGGCCTACTTGCCATGCAGCCATTATAACACTTGCAAAATCCCCTCAGTCACGCCAGTAAAGGGACTATGCACTCTTTAGTGCTGTGAAAACACTCGTTGCAATTGCAGGGATATGCTATGTGTAGACTGGAAGGGCTGGGGACATCCCTGCTGAGTCACTGGTGGACCCAGAAAATTATTTGCACACAGTCCCCTGCGTTCTCTGGTGGGCCACAAATTATTAACACAGTCTTTGGCAGTGAGCTGCCATGCGCTGCTTGTTGTTCATCCCCCAGTTCCTCTGTTCGGGAATTACTAAACAGCGAGTCGAAAACAATGTGTTGTGTTGTTGTGCATGCCGTGTTGCAAGCAAGAGAATTATTTAATTACTACGGCTGCTGCTGCTGCTACTACTACTACTACTACTGCTACAGGACAACCACCGGGGGTGCAGGAGGCATCAAACATAATGAAACATCATCACCCTGCTGTTTGTGGAGCAGGGTTGTCATCTTTAGTTTCGCTAATTGCGCCTTTTTGTTCTACAAACAATGCAGAGCTACGGTAAAGGACCAAGCCAGAGGAATTCATGAGCGGTATCATGTAGTTTTATTCACTTGCAAACAATAATAATCATAATGGAAGGAACCCTATCTGCTAATCATAAGAGGCTATCCATATAGCAGTCATATTGATATTATACATGGGTTCTACATTTTTGTTTTCTCCTGACTGTGCGAAACTAGCTGCGCACAACTGAACCTCTGATTGTTCGAAACCGCTGTCGGTCAAAACATTATCTCATGTGGTTGGCTGCCAGTGTCTTGCCCCTCCTCACAACCTCGTTCATAAACAAAAAATCCATATATGGTAATATTTAGGAGGGAGGGTGTCCTGTTGACATGGCCCACGTTAAGCTGAGATACAAAAACACTTCTGGGTCAGGGCTTACTGTAAGGTTAAAACTTGGCTTTAATAGGCTATAATTACTAATATCCACACAGCTGCACTTTTCAACAAAACAGAGAGAACTAACATGTTGACAAAGCTAGGGCTCACTTGGGAAAGAGGCATTTGCCTCAGTGTACCCGCAAAATAAAGGAGAAATAAAACTAAAACTAAATAAAATGTCCATCTTATCTTGAGGCCCAGGCAGTGCTCTCCCAACCTGACTCTCTCCAACTGGCATGTTTCGCTTTTGTCTTCACGAGACCATCTGGGAAGCACGTTTTCCAATGATGCTCCTTATCAAAAAATCCTTTCATGTCACTGCATCAAAGGGGTATGCCACTATTTTGGGGCTTAATACAGTTAAAATCGTTGGCTGGGGTTTATAAAGGTGGTAAAGTGTCTTATTTTTCATGTTAAGCGTTCTCTTGCTTTAAGACAAGTTAAAAGAGGGAATATGTCGCTAAGCTAGTGAAAGTCAATGGATCCGTGTAGCAGCAGCTACACGTTTTCACTAGCTTAGCGACATGCTCCCTCTTTTAACTTGTCTTAAAGCAAGGCAACGAAAATAGTGGCATACCCGTTAAACAATATGTCCGTCATATTTACTGAGGCGCCTCTTCAGCCACTCAGATTGATCTCAACTCGTAATGCAGCTCAGAGCTAAATGTGGAAGAAGAGCCATAACTATGAGCATTCCCACCCTGTGATCTTGATTGGCTCATATGTTCAGAAATGATTCTGATTTTCATAGTCCTCAGGTGGTTGCATGAGGAAAACCGGAACGCTCTCGTGTGTAGTTTGGCAAAAACACAGCCGGATGGAGTAGGTCAGGTTAGTGGTCTCCACCTGATGTCCTAACTAAGACCTAAGAGGTTGCACACAGCCTGATGGGATTGGGAATTCAGATACAAGATAGCATGTTTGGAATAAATACATTTGGAATAAATAAATTAAATTCATTTCAAATAGAAAAAAAAGTAGTTGATGCTCAGTCAACTATGACGAGTCTGAATATGCCACCAGTACAGCAATATGGTCGGTGTGAGCACGGCCATAACTACCATTGAGGACACAGAGGTCATGTCCTCTGTATTTTTTTCGGAAATGTAAAATTTTTGATAAATGATAATGATAAATTCAGTCTGTATATGCCACCCCCATTTATCCTCAAGGCAGTGATTATTGGAAACGAACTTAAGAGTTTGATTTAAGAGTTTGAAGCATTCTAAATGTACAGTATGTAGTACTGACGCAGTATTTGTTCTCGGTATTTGAAAATGTCTCGTTATGGCCCTGAGTGAGATGTAGATGAATGCACGCAGAGGACTCAACTAAATTCTAGCAGAAGATGAGCAGCAATGACCTTGTGTGAGATTATATCAGAAGCATGGACCAATAAATTAGACGAGAAATTAGGAGGACTTTACATAGTAGTGGAAGCGAAGGACCCGAATAATCCACTTTTTTATGTCCTCAGAGTTTTCAAAGACTTTCCAAGAACTGTCTCTTTTGTTGCGGCCTTCTCAAGAGTACTTCTTTTGATCTTTTGAAGGAGTGCCTGTGTCCACTTCATTAAAATTGAAATTCTGGGACTAGAACTTTCATAAGTGCCGTTCATGATTGAAATGAAATGAATTAATAGTCAACATGTCTGCAGAAACATTAGCAATAGCATAAATTGAGACAACTACAGTAGGCTAATGGTAAGACACACTTACTCTGTGTGTGTGTGTGTGTGTGTGTGTGTGTGTGTGTGTGTGTGTGTGTGTGTGTGTGTGTGTGTGTGTGTGTGTGTGTGTGTGTGTGTGTGTGTGTGTGTGTGTGTGTGTGTGTGTGTGTGTGTGTGTGTGTGTGTGTGTTTTATATAATTTGATAATGGTTTTGATTTAAAAATCTGCAAGTAAAAAGGCAATACTGTAAGACCTTGGTTTCAACTGGTAATATGAGTGAGTGTTCTACTGAATGTCAGTGCTTTGCTTTCCTGGCATGTGACCCATCCCAACATCAGGTATTTTTTACAGTTACGTACTGTTAAAGTATTGTGTCACTTGAGATTGTCACAACAAGTGCATTCGAGCAAGCAAGCCTCTTTGATGATATATCACGGTCACATTGTAAAACAATCCTCCTTTTAGAAGATATTATAGAGGAGGATGTCATTCTATGACAATCAGACATACTAATAGTCTATAAAAATAACAAAGAAAGGGAAAAAATACTGTGCTACATCACTGAGAACCACCCTGCAAATAAAATCATAGAATCAGCACACACAAATTACAGAATTGTACAGAAAGACAGCCATTCTACTAAATACATATCAGCAGAGATCTAATTAAACCATTAAACATAATTCACAGTTTTTAAGCTCATGCAGGGATGACCACTGTAATGAATGTGCAATCTAGCCGTATGAATGGTGTCTCATTGTAAAAACATGTAGAATTAAATAATGTTCTATATGACTCACCCTTCAACTGGCCTATTCAGATTCATCTGTAGCCTAATGCGAGTTGATGACATAACCTTTGCTCAATTAACATTTGACCCTGACTGGATGAATTGTGAATTAACATAATTTATTTATGTTTACCTTGTGAATAAGGAAATGTGTTATCATGTACCTATATTCCTACCATATACAGTGCCCTCCATAATTATTGGCACCCCTGGTTGAGATGTGTTAAAAGCCTTAAAATAAATTCAGTGTTTATTGCAGAAGAATACTGTCACACTGAAAATTGTAGGAAAATGTAGCCTTCAACTCAAATGAATTGTAAGAAAATAAAAAAAATCCCTGACTAAAAAATAATTATTTTTCAATAAATCACCTGTTCCACAATTATTGGCACCCTTAACAATTCCCAGGAAATACTTATAATTGAAGCATTTCTGTCATTTCTACAGTAGTTTACAAAGTTTAGCAGAGTATGTAGGAACATTTAATTAGTAATTCATCACTTCCTGTTTCCCTGGGGTATAAATATGACGTGACACCGAGGCCATTTCTCTTATCCACTCTTAAACATGGGAAAGACAAAGGAACACAGCATACAAGTGAGGCAGATGTGCGTCGACCTTCACAGGTCAGGCAGAGGCTACAAGAAGATTGCCACTCAATATCCACTGCCCATATCCACTGTGAGAGGAATAATTAAGAAGTTCAAAACAACTGGAACAGTGGTAAACAAGCCTGGACGAGGACCCAAGTTTATTTTGCCACCACGCACAGTGAGGAGGATGGTAAGAGAAATCAAAAGATCTCCAAAGCTCACTGTTACAGAATTACAACAAATGGTAACATCCTGGGGTCACAAAGTCTCCAAATCAACCATCAGGCACTGTCTACACGCCAACAAGCTGTTTGGGAGGCATGCACGGAGAAAACCTTTCCTCACTCACAATCATAAACACAAACGTCTGGAGTTCGCCAAGCGGTATTGGGGCTTCAACTGGGACCGTGTGCTTTGGTCAGATGAGACCAAGATTGAGCTTTTTGGCAACAAACACTCTAAGTGGGTCTGGCGTGCCACGAAAGATGTGCATGCTGAAAAGCACCTCATACCCACTGTGAAGTATGGGGGTGGGTCAGTGATGCTGTGGGGCTGTTTCGCTTCCAAAGGCCCTGGGAACCTTGTTAGGGTGCATGGCATCATGAATGCTTTGAAATACCAGGACATTTTAAATCAAAATCTGTTGCCCTCTGCCCGAAAGCTGAAGATGGGTCGTCACTGGGTCTTTCAGCAAGACAATGACCCTAAACATATGGCCAAATCTACACAGAAATGGTTCACCAGACACAAAATCAAGCTCCTCCCATGGCCATCTCAGTCCGCAGACCTCAACCCCATTGAGAACCTGTGGGGTGAGCTGAAGAGGAGAGTACAGAGGAGAGGACCCAGGTCTCTGGATGATTTAGAGCGATTCTGCAAAGAGGAATGGCTGAAGATCCCTCTTTCTGTCTTTTCCCATCTTGTGAAACATTATAGGAGAAGATTAGGTGCTGTTTTGTTGGCAAAAGGGGGTTGTACAAAATATTAACACCAGGGGTGCTAATAATTGTGACACACATTATTTCATGTCAAATAATTATTTCTTTATGTAGGATTTTTTCCCCACTGAATAAATGCACTTGTATTGAAGGTTGGATTTTTCTCTTTTTTTCAATTAAGGTCCCATATTATTTAGAAAAAAATAATAATAATTGGAAGCTAAAAAACACATCTCAACCAGGGGTGCCAATAATTATGGAGGGCACTGTATTTAACTCTTCAAATCCACATTCACCCATCGACAACTACTGCACTACTTCTGCTAATTATAAAAACATGTAATTAAATGATTATGGCCATGGAAACTGACAAGGGGTACAAACGGTTCCATTCTCCTGGGCCCAGGGTGAAAGGGGGTCCAGAATTGAGATATTCATTAAATTCCTATGTATTGGGTGGTGGGCCCAATCAGATAACCTTTGCCGTGGGCCTGACCAAAGCTACCAGCGGCCCTGATGATGATAACGATGACGATGCAGAGGATGTTGATGATGAGCTTATAGAAATGAATGTGTCACAGCTCCATGCAATACTTCTCCTTCCACACCCACTCAGTCGCCTGCCACTATGATCATTCTATCCAACGCTCTGATTTTCAAAGGTAATTACCGTTCAATTATCCTATCCACCTGAACCACACACCACTCATCGGCCACATCCAGGACCGCTGACAGCTTTAGCCTGGCCAGGGACAAAGTCATAGTATGAAATGCCCCTCTCAAGGCCACTCTCAATACAAGTTTGGGCCCTCTTTCTCTCTGGGCCCAGGAACCCCTTTGTGTGTGCATAGTTTATTTAATATTGGCAGTAGCTTTATATTGGTTTTATTGTGCATAGTATATTTTTCCTCTATTTAGTAATGTGTGCACTGTATGGTAAAACTTCAAATCTTGTTAATAACTAATAACAATAAAGCCTTTATTTTGTATTGTATTGTATTGTATTGTATTGTATTGTATTGTATTGTATTGTATTGTATTGTATTGTATTGTATTGTATTGTATTGTATTGCATTCTATTCTATTCTATTCTATTCTATTCTATTCTATTCTATTCTACTCTAAGTCTTGGTAACAGTATTTGAATACACTCTCATTCCATTTAGTCATTTATTTTCCAAGTACCTATGTATTGGGTTTTATTTTGGGTTAACTAGGATGATAACTAAGTACTGAGCTTGTTTTGTCTTCCTCATCATGTTTCTTGTGCTTTCTGAGGTGTTTTATTTTATCAGGTGTTTGTTGTTTTCAAATGAGGAACATGGTCTGAG
>NC_085879.1:21070465-21075465 GCF_034702125.1 Engraulis encrasicolus
CTCTCTCTCTCGCTCTCTCTCTCTCCCATACTACTTCACTCCAGGGCAAGGAAGGGGATACGCACTAAAGTCATCATGACCACTGTTCTAAAAGAAAATACATCCTTTATTCGCGGTTTAAAAATCCCCTACACAGATGAAGCACTATATCCTGTTTTATTCTTATAGCCCGAAGGGGCTTCTTGGTGAAAGCGTTTTGCATAAGCTCCGCTGCGAGTGCTTTTTTTTCTTCCTCTTCTTCTTCTCCAACGGCCCCGGCTGTTAGATTATCGAACACGGTGGGGTCCTTGATGAAATACACTCCAATAACAAACAAGTACCTAGTACTATTACTCGCCCACAACCTTGATGTACACTGTCTACAGATAAAGACGGCCGCCCATTTACGTACACAGGGGTCACGTAGTCGTTTGCCACTATAATTGCTTTGCACACACTGCCTTGCTTTGCCTTTGCCTTGCCTGCCTGCCGGAGCTCACAGCCTGCCAGCCTGGTATTTCAGTACGTATTCCTCTGGGTCAGGCTACTCCATTACTGTGCATTGTAACAGGCAATGAATGAGGCCCTGGTGACTTGTGAAGGAGCGGTGCGGCGGTATAAAAAAGCTTGTTTGCTTTGCATTGGTCATTTAAAGGCAATGATGAGGTAATAGCGCAGATGTTTGTGGCACTCTAATACAATCAACAATGTCAATTGTGAGCAGGAGTACCTTAAATCCACTTTGCTTTTTTGGGGGTTGGTTTACGCGTGTCCACAAACTGTGTGCTGGCACAGTAACTGAAAAAGATACAGATTCAAATAAGGTGCGGTATTGGCGATGATATTAGTAGTATGTGGAAAGTTGGGTTGCTAGATATAAATATTACATTATCATAGTTTTCCTCAGTTGCTAGGAGACATTTCCAAAATATATTCTTGTTTTTTTTTGTTTTTTTTTTAAGAATGCAGATTTCGCACAGAACATTTAGACATACAGTAGCATCACATCATATATCAGCAACACCAGTACAAAAAAGCCCCACAATGATTAAGAGACTTGTTGTTTGTCTTCTTTGTCAGTGCCGCCATTAGTATTTCTTTTCCCTATGCATTTGTCTCCATTTAAAGGGGTATGCCACTATTTTGGGGCTTAATACAGTTAAAATACTTGGCCAGGGTTTATATATGTGGTAAAGTGTCTTATTTTTCATGTAAGCCGTTGTCTTCTTTTAAGACAAGTTCAAAGAAGGAGCATAATGCTACACGGATCCATTGACTTTCACTAGCTAAGCTACATACTCCCTCTTTTAACTTGTCTTAAAGCAAGACAACGCTTAACATGAAAAATAAGACACTTTACCACCTTTATAAACCCCAGCCAACGATTTTAACTGTATTAAGCCCCAAAATAGTGGCATACCCCTTTAAAGCAGAACTTGTGCAGTAGTATAGCCTCTTTGTGCAGATGGCCCCACTTGCGGCCCTGTTCACTCTTTGCTTAAAAGACTTAACTACACCATTACAACATTGCCCTGACAGTGCAGAGAGCCTTAAATTACTGTTTACAGTAAGACCTGGCCATTAAAATATTGGTGACACTTGCTACGTGTACATGATGTTTTTGAATCGGATCTAATAGATCGGATTTAAGTAGATCGGATTAAGAGTTATTTTGCGACGTGTATACATGGCAATTTCACTTAAATGCGATTAAACGTCTGGGGAAAATAAAGCATTGCGATTGGACTGAGGACGCACGTGCTGAGTGAGCCAAATAAGGCGTGGGGGCGTGGTCGCCAAACCTCCGGGGAACTACTGGGACACAAGCTTATCTTCAGCCCGAAAATGAATTCCCTCAGTGGACTCAAGGCTGGTAAAATCCCCTTTGGGTCTGGTTCTTTCAAATGCTAGTTAGCACCCTCCTAGCTTAGAAAAACGAACTGGTGAAAGGGTGATGTGGAGTAACTTTGTTGTGCTTAATTACTTCGTGGGGCACTTTTACATCAATATATGGAAGCCACAACATTTATAGTCGCGTAGGGACTTTAAATTAAGCAAAACTTTCATGTGAAAATCAACAGGAAGTGCCGCCATCTTTTTCTCACTGACAAAGAGCACGGGCTCTTGGCGCCATCGTGTGGTCAACGAGCATGCGTGGAACGACCGGATTTATTGTAATTCTGATTAAAAGGTTACATGACAGAGGAACGTGTTTAATCGGATTTAAAAGAGGAATAAACCACCCACTTTAATCGGACTTAAGTTTAAATCGGAATAAACTTAAATCCTGTTCGGTAAGTGTTTACATGATGTTTTTAAAGTGGAATTAAGTTTTAATGAGATTTAAAGTGAGTTAAATCGGATTTAAATGCCTCATGTAAACGTACCAAGTGAGGTTATGACAGAGGCTCTGCGCAAAGGGGTTATGCAGGATAGGGAAGAAATCGTAAGCCAGTAAGAATCATTTCCCACATGCATACATTGACCACCATGATTACCATTTGTATTAAAAACATATTGTATAACTACATGTTAGCCATGTTACCGTAGCGTTTGCTGTGGTTGGGGACTTAATCTGTTTTGCACACAATGTATGACTGAATTATTTTTTGCATTATTCTACAACCAAGACAAATATTATACTACATAATATATTTGGCAAATATTATAATGTCAACAGTGCGCCATGCAGCTTCTTGAACAACTGTGTTTGACACACAATGATAACGCGTTAACCTGTATGCACGTCAGGCGCCGCTGCAGACAATGAAAACATGATTAGTCGCTTTGAGAGGTGAAAATTAATCAGCCGATGGTACATCGGGTGATTGTGTGTAACCTTTTGCTTGACTGATGTTGAAAGAGTGAAGAAAAATGCTTTCCTGGTCCTTGAGGATGTACACAAGAGACGAGACACATGTGGAGGCCACATGAGCAAACAGGGAGTGCAAACAGAAATTAATTTAAATCTGATAAATGCACCAATGACGCGGCTGAGAAGAAAAAAACAGTTATGTCTGGGCGGTTGTCCTGTGTGTATGTATAATGGATTGCGTCCTAATTGAAAAAGTATTACAAGGTGTATTTTTTTCCAACCACAAAACAATGTTGATAATTGTTTCGTCAACTTGTAGCATGGGCTCAGTGCGCTTACAGATTTCCTAAAATGATCTTTGTTTTACCAACACACTCGAACATGAGGAGAACAAAGAGGAACGCAATAGGAACTGTTGTTACCATGGAGTTCAGCTAATTCACACTCCTCTGAAAGAAACCATATGCGCTCGCATGGTTAAAAAAAAGATCAAGTCTAAGAACAATGAAAAAATCCTCATCCCTCACAAATAGTCGATAGGATTAGATGAAACGCGCCAGTTGAACACGCTTTCATATTTCTCTAAGTGCGAGGATGAAAAAAAGGAGAAATCAACATTAACTAAGTTCTTTGGCCTACTTCATGCCCAGTGGGACTGATTTGCTGGTATTTGCTGATGAGGCTAAAGAAGAAAGCTATGCTATACACAAACTGCGCAGTGGAGGGAGAGCTGCTCAGCTTTGAAAAACAAACATGGTGGAGAGAGAGAGAGAGAGAGAGAGAGAGAGAGAGAGAGAGAGAGAGAGAGAGAGAGAGAGAGATAGAGAGAGAGAATATATAGAGAACTGTGAGATAGAAACAAAGAGACAGAGATTTAGAGAGAGAGAGGCAGAGAGAGAGAGAGAGAGAGAGAGAGAGAGAGAGAGAGAGAGAGAGAGAGAGAGAGAGAGAGAGAGAGAAAACGCGAGACAGAGACAGAGACAGAGACAGAGAAACACACAGAGAGAAAGAGAGAGAGAGAGAGAGAGAGAGAGAGAGAGAGAGAGAGAGAGAGACAGAGACAGAGACAGAGACAGAGAGACACAGAGAAAGAGAGAGAGAGATAGAGAGAGAGAGAGAGAGAGAGAGAGAGAGAGAGAGAGCAGCTCCTCCTAAGGTAACTAGCACTGCTCATTTAGCCCCCGTAATGATAACCTCCCTCCACTGACGCCGATGAGAGATCCTTTTCATGTGACCTTGGCTTATTATCCAGGACGAAACCAAGACAAGGTAATGCAGCAGCGAGGGAGCGAGAGGAGAAAGGGAGGGAAAAGGAGAGAAAAGAGGAAGAGAGAGAGCATGTGTGAGGACGTGCGGGGCAGGCAAATGGGATCACAAAGCCTCCAGAAATGTTATCTTGAAGTGCCTTCGAGTGTGGCGGCAAGAAATGAAATGGTGGTAAAAATTAAGGCCGTTAAGATCTGTGCAGGGATTTTGCTCCCGCGCCGCCTCTGAGAGAGGATACGTTCACATTGGAGGAGCCCAGACTGACTCTTCGCTTCCTCGTTACTGTTAATGCTGCACAAAACGACAGCAGGCCACGTCAGTAGTAAAATTTTCCAGTATTTCAGACAGATTATTATATAGATGATTTTAAATAATTTAACTGTATGAACAGTCAGCCTGATTATCATCGACGTTCAAATCTCTTCGAGACTTGGTCTGACCAAGAGCATAATAATTAACGTTTCTCAAACATTTTCCAGCATTTCAGAGAGATTATTATCATATATAGATTATTTTAAATAATTTAACTGTACAAACAGTTAGCCTGATTATCATCGACTTTCAAATCTCTTTGAGACTTGGTCTGACCGAGAGCATAATAATTATATTTTCTCAAACATGGATGACCCGCCTCCCTTGGTTTGCTACTGGTTGTTTGCTTTCCGACAAAGTGGGGGGCAAGGGCCTGGCTAACGAACAATATGAAATATATAATTCTTTTTTCTAAAAAATGTCCAAGCATTACATAAAGAAAATCTAAAACTGTCTATTTTCATTAAGAAGTCCCAGATGTTATGATTCACTGAAACACTATTTTACAATCTCCTTTTCAGTTTATGTTCACGTAGGCCTAGGTCTATGGAATATGAAATTGGCCTATTACTTCCTTACTCCCTAAAACTCACAGACAATAACCCTAACCCTAACTGGAGTACCGTGC
>NC_085879.1:21080465-21115465 GCF_034702125.1 Engraulis encrasicolus
CCGCCCCCTGGGAGGATCAACAACAGTACCCAGAAGAATGGAGGAAACAGGGGTATACTGAAGCTCTCATTTTCAAACTACTGTATGGTACTCTAGACTGGAGCTCAGGGGAAGACGCTGTTCCCTATTGGCTCCTATGTAGTGTGTAAGATTAGAACCCAGAGGAGATAGATGTGAATGGGGTGGAGTGCTGGATTGGGATGGGATGTGTGCAGTGGTGTAGCCTCTTAGAACATGCTGCACACACGGGACATAGAGAGAAAAAAAACAATGGTTAAACTTTTATTTCACACAGCCTGTAAGAGTGTGCCATGGCGTACTATGCAAGAAAGTTTCCAACAAAGTGAGTAACATTGTGTAAACTTTTGTTAGGGTTATATTTACGGGTCAGTGACGTTTCAGCAGTAGCACAGGACAGGGCGTCACAGCGGCAGCTAGTGCCAATAGCGTATGGATTTCTGCTTGTTTGTTTGTTTTTAGTGGACTATCTAAGAAACATATCCATTGCAGCTACCAATTACTAATTGATCTATGGGCATCAGATGCTGTTTTGCCACCTGACGCCTGAGTCAAAAAAAACATCTTTGACCCTTATGCTGTTTTCAGACCGGCCAGAATAGTGCTAGTGCGGCCATTTCCTCACCAGTTCTGCTCACAAAGTGCTTAACAGAGAGCAATTCATAGAGGGCAGAGTGTTTGTCCATGTGACCACGACGTGTTACCTGGTGACATGTACGTTGTAGTCGCCGAGAAAAAACAAAAGAAAACAGAAACAGAGAGGAGGGAAAAAAAGAAAAGAGAGAGAAAGCCGTCTGGCCTGATCGTGTCTGGTCCATCTACACCACTTCAGCTAGTCAAATTGAAATCAACCCATGACACCGGTAGCTAACACCGACAGATTAAATGTGAATATTTAGTCTGGCCCCAATCAATGAGACATCGGAAGAATGTTGATGGGAACAACAAACCATGTCTGTGCCTTTAGGCCAATGCTCTGACAAAAACCCGCCTGATTTGCATTCAAAACGAATCTTCTGTGTTGTGATTGGTCCGACAGTTTCAGGGCGTGGGGCATTGTCCTAGGCTAGACCCACTCGCAGGCAAAAAATACTGTTGGTCGCTGGCAGGGCTAGTTTACTAGGCTAATAATGCCACCCATTACTGGAAAGTCCCACCCAGAGATCCTGGTTGACTCATTCAATAAGAAATTATTCCGATTTTCACGGTTCACAGATACTTGCATGAGAAAACAGGAACGCCCTTGTGTGTAGTTTGACGAAATGTAGCAAGATGGTGTAATTCAGGTTAACTTTATGGACTGAATTGATCTCAGATATTTGTGCAGTGTCACAGAAATTGTGTTCTGGCCCAGGCTACAGTTCAGGATTTGAACAAATGGCCAAATATCTTTAAAACAGTAGTGAGAGGGCATGTTTGACTGCAACCACAAAAACATGAATGAATACATCTTCACTGAGCCATTTAGGCAAACAAGAAAAAATGTCATTTGACAAGTACCTTGAGTTTAGGTGTAGTAACTCCACTGTTTGGGAGGGTCTGTTTGAAAGAATAGGCCAGGGCCAGTATAAACTGTGGTCTGTGATTGTGTAGCTGGGCGCAATAGCATTGCCATTTTTCTGGCACCGACCATCCTGCCCTACCGTTTCTGTAACAAGCGGTACAGTCATGCATTCTAATGCCGGTAATTCCACAGCCTTGTTAAGTAGAACTATCGTTATGTAAGCGAAAAGCTTCTGCAAGTGTCAAAGCACCCCCTCCCCATCCTCAGCCTCACCATAGTCATTTTAGGACAAACTCTTCCCCCTTGCTCACTTCTGTGCTTGTGTCAAAAAAAGTATTTACTCACTGACAATAAATGATTACGGAACCAAGAAAGCAATAGATACTGGCACACACACGCACAGACGCATGCAGGCACGCACGCACACATGCACACACATACACAGTTTGTTTACAAGTGGGCCCTTCTGTAGTTTGTGAGTCACAAACACACACACACACACACACACACATAGACACACACACACACACACACACACACACACACACACACACACACACACACACACACACACACACACACACACACACACACACACAGTTAGTCTACAAGTGGACTCTTCTTTAGTTTGTGAGTCATGCACGCACGCACGGACGCACACACACATGCACGCACTCTCGCACGCACACAGAGCTAGTCTACAAGTGGACCCTTCTTCAGTTTGTGAGTTGTGCCAGGGGAAGCAGGCAAGAGCAGGGAGCTTAACGAAACGCAGCAACGCGAGGAAGAAAGAAAAGGCAAAAAACCAAAAAAAAACAGAATCCTGCTTTGCGGAACAGTCATTATCTCCTTCCTTCCATTGTGACCAGCCATCTGGTCTTTTGTTTGCCGTCCAGACTCCTCGCAAATGGCATAATCTTCGTGGCGAGTCTGTTTGGGTTGTTTGCTGTTTTAGAGGCGAAACTCTCACCACTGACCTAGGAAATTGGGCCTGAGAAAAACGCAGTAATGAAGTAACTGTTATAAAACAAGCGAGTGCCTGTGGTCATGCCTGTTTACAGTACATACGTGTGTGCTTTGAGCTATTACAGTAACCCCTTTGCACAGAGCCTATGTTCATAACATTACTGTCACCAAAAATTGACCAAGTAGAAAACAAGCTGGCCCACTTCAGAGAGACTGGGCCAAGGATGACTGGGTACGCTTGATACTTTTCTGTTATTTTATTATGGTGAAAGCATGACTAACATTGTCTTCAGAGTCAAACCATACTGGCATCACTCATTTTACTGTTCAACATTACTTGTGAGGGATGGGTGTAATGACCATTGGCCTGTTCCAGTATCCATACTTATTGCCCTTTCTACACTGTGTTTAGGTACGTAGGGCGTTGCATTTTTAATAATGGCGAAATCAAGTGTGGAGGGAAGTACAATTTTTTGCACTCAACGGCCACCATGCTTGTTACACAGTTAAATGTCAGACCTGTCAAACAACAGGACCGCCCAAATTCTAATGACAATTGCCATGTGTATTAGAGACTGGGATAACAAAAAAAATGTCAGCACAGCAAACAGTGTTTTCCGTGATGAATTCTTTTTGACTGTTGGTAAACTCTGATTACAAGCAGAAACCATCATTTACGTTATGTGTGACAGACAGAGTGTGATTCGGAACAATACTTCCTCCTCGAATTTTGCCTATTCTCTGAGAGCGGAAAGTGCACTCAACCTCAATACACACTACAGTGCACAGTTCATAGGTTAGAACATGTCAGATATCCTAATCTGTTACTTAAGGCTCTCTGTAATGTCACAGCAATGTTACAAGGATGTTGTCTTTTCATCAATGTTATCTCTTCAGCATGAACGGGCCTGTTGGCAGGTCATCTAAGAGGCCATAGGATGTGCTTTTAATCATGTTCTAGAAAAAATATTTTAGCTACTCACAGATGTTTTTTTCTCTCCCGTCCCGTAATCCCAGTTTCAGTCTTATACTCTCAATTATTAATGCATCACCACCATCATAGACATCCTGCAGAGCCAGAAAAAAAAAGAGCACAGAGTGATCTGGAGACAACTTTTTTTTGGAACCGGTGACATTTTGGAGAAGTTAAGGGGAGTATCAGGACATAACATTTCTAAAAGGCTACATTAATGAGACCCCCAAATCTACACCCTGGGAGCCGTGAGTAAACTCTCTTCACCTCTCCTCAAACTATACAGTACTTCCACCCTTAGGGAGTCCAGATGTGTTCATTTCGAATGCTTTAAATACACACCACACATTGTAATTATTCTCGCTTCCACTGACACCTATTTCCCTGCTAGTGGTCCCTGAACAAATGCTGCAATGTACATTTTGCTCCACTTGCAATGTACATAACAAAGCAAAATAATAACTAAAAAGGAAGGCCATATGCAAGAGGCTTCTACAAAGGATTTCCAGGTGCAGCTGTATTTAAGCAGTTGGTTGATACCAAAAACTTGGACTGGATTTAGAAATATTAATGTTTTGTTGGCAGTGAGAGTAAAATATTTGTTTACCCAATCAAACATAACTTTCTTATAGTTGGTCTAAAAAAATCAAAGAAGGGCACAGCAACATTTGAGCCATTGCAGCTCTCCAGACTGTTTTAGTGAAATACTGCAACTTTCATCCTAACCTTGAACAGAGAAGGATTCCAGAAGTAGCCGAACAGCTTGCCTTGCACTTAGAGGGTGAAGCCTGTCACAAAAAAGCCAAAGGCCCCTGCTTAAGTCCTAGCCACATGTTATCCCTCACGCTAAATCAATTGCTATGGAATCATTTCCATTTTAAATTACTTAGTTGGTGACAGGTCTCTCACTCGGTCCCTATGCCAAAGTCAGTGAAATGCTCCAGAAAAAGCAACGCATTATAATAAGAGGTGTCAGTGTATCTGTGTTGGATACCTAAGACAGTGGCACCTGTCTGACTCTGAGATCTGTCTGTGTTTGGCACAGTATGGAATGTAGCTTATCATATGAGTGATACTTCATTATTCAACTGGCATGGGTCTGGGGCTATCTTAAATAAGCCATTTGCACTTAAACTTACACTTACACTTACATTTGCACTGTCTCTGTTAAATTAATCATGTAGGCTATTACAATTTTACAAAGTATGCAACAGCATGAAACTTTATGTAGCATACTGTACCTTGCTCTGTACCTTAGGCTTAGGATTAGGGTTGGGGCTAGGTGAGCCAGCAACTTAGAGACATTGAGAGACTGAGGTCAGAAATGTTAACTGTCCAGCACTGAATTACACATCTTGAGCTTTCATTTGCCCATTTCCAAAAGCCTATTGTGAAACAATATATAGGCCTACTGCATTATTGGGGTATTTTTGCCCCCCCCAACTTTATGATTGGGGGGGCAAAAAGGTCCGTGCCCCCCCCCATAGTAAAAACAACATGACGGATGAGAACAGGCATAGGCATAGACATATTACATTATACAATTACAACATTCACACTCAAACCAACTGTGATATGCATTTCATTACAATTATGCATTTCAATACAATCAGTGTAAGTATCAACCTCTCAGTGCATCTGCCTCCTCTTCTTCTACCGTTTCCCAATTGCTATTTTTAGGTTCTGAGCTTTTGCACACCAGGCCAGACATTCACATTTCTATCGATCTAGGGATCAGACACCAGCTTTTTATTGGGTCTGTGTGAGAGACTTAAGGCCTCCTCCACTGTTTTGATCCCCCGACACCAGCTCACAGGTGAGTTCATAAAGGTCTGCTGACTGTAGCAATGTACCATGGTCTATATATATTATATATAGTATATATGTGGCAATCTATAGGTCCAGAACAGCATCCTTCCCTATTTCTGGACACAGGAAGGGAGATCAGAGCTTCATCTCCAAAAGACCTTTGACCCCTTAAGCCTGGCTCAAACTACGCGACTATCGGCCCGATTCTCGGCTGAAAACCCCCCTTACGACAATCGCTGGAACGTTATCCCCCAGGACCATCGTAAGCGATAGTCGGGGAAGATTTCCTCGTTGTGTGCAACGTTCTAAGATAGAACTTTAGCAGCTCAAAGAATCGCCGATCGCAAGTCGTAGAAATCAAACACTGTTTGACTGGAAATAGAACGTTGGGCATTGACTCGGTGACTGCGAGCAGCGAAAAGATTGACAGCTGCGATTGTCCTCTAGTGTGCGGTGCACACCGACGTCAAAATCGGACACATATTCGCTAGTCGTGTAGTTTGAGCCTGGCTTTATCGAGACCGCCGAGTGTTCATCCCCGTTCCGCTCCGGTGGCGGCAGGGGTTCGGCAAGATCCGTCCTGGCTCTGGCACTTCTCTGGGCTCTGTTCTGGTTCCGTGCTGACATCTTTACCTGTGGCTAGGTGCCATCTGTAATTGACAGGCGCAAGGATTTGGGAGAGGGGGAGAGAGGGGCGTGAGAGAGGGGGAGTAGGGAGAGAGAGGCGGAGAGAGGGAGAGGGGGAGAGAGGGGGGGAGATGGAGAGGGGGTGGGGGCGTGAGGCCCGTGGCGGCCTGGTCTAGTGGAGGACAGCTGAGTGGGGATTTGATAAGGTGAATGATTTATCTGCCGCCTTCTATTCCTTTTGGCACCGCACTTTTTACATGCAGATTGTCTGCCGGCAGCCTTGCCAACACAGTAAAAAAACATGCAGTGTTAATTAAACACTTACAGAGTACTCTAAGACCAAATATACTCCAGAAGATATTAGATTGACTCTCTAACAGTTGAATTAACACTGGATTTTTTTTATTGTGTACCTTCCTTGCCTTCCCTTCCTGCCTGTCTGTCTGTCTGCCAGCCTGCCATCCATCCGTCTCCTGCTTCACTCTGTTTTCTTTTCTTGGTCCTTTTTTCTTTTTTGATGGAGGTTATAAATATAGCAAATGCTATCAATAATAACTTCATGACCATAAAGCCTGACACCCTGACAGGAGCTCTGAGTTGTGCTTGCTTTTAACCAGCCAGCCATTCTTGGCCTTCCCCACCACCTCTCTCTCTCTCTCTCTCTCTCTCTCTCTCTCTCTCTCTCTCTCTTTCTCTTTCTCTCTCTGTCTCCGTCTCTCTCTCTCTCTCTCTCTCTCTCTCTCTCTCTCTCTCTCTCTCTCTCTCTCTCTCTCTCTCAATCCCCTTGTCTCTATCCCCCATTTCTTCATCTCCTACAGTCCTGCTCTCTGTCTCTCCCACCTATTCCCACACTTCCGTAATATAATGGATATACTGTACTACAGAGACAGACGTTATTAATGGAATTTCAGAAACTATAGGTGGCAAAGAAATGCACGGTACATCCTTGACTTGCATTTTTTGGTACCCAGGCAATCAATGGAGGAGCAGAATTATGAGTCACTGAAGCGAGAGATTTTAATCTGGGACTAAATATCCTGTAGCGGATTAGTCCCAGACGCTTTCATACCTCTAGTGTTCCTCATGAAATATGAATAAGGGGAGAGAGAGAGAGAGAGAAAGAGAGAGAGACAGAGAGAGGGGGGGGAAGAGAGGGGGAGAGACAGATAATGAGATGGTATAGAGGGAGGAAGGGAGAGAGAGAGAGAGGAGAAGAGGGACAGAGAGAAGGTGTGAGAAAGAAGTAGAGACAGTAAGAGATACGGAGAGAGAGAGAGAGAGAGAGAGAGAGAGAGAGAGAGAGAGAGAGAGAGAGAGAGAGAGAGAGAGAGAGAGAGAACGAGAGTGAGAGGGAGATAACAGTGAGGACAGAGAAAAGGTGAGAGACCGAGATATGGATAACAGAGAGAGACAGGGAGAGAGAGAGAGAGAGAGAGAGAGAGAGAGAGAGAGAGAGAGAGAGAGAGAGAGAGAGACATAGAACGAAGGTGAGATAGAAACGTAGCCAGAGCCAGAGATAGAATGAGAGAGGAGGAGAGAGGATTATGAAAAATAAGGCTTTTCCCCCACCGGTTTCTTCCTGGTTGATGTGTGAGTGAGATGAAAAGTTTCATCCCATAATGGGCAGCTGGAGGATTCCTTGCCGGCTTTGCATAGCAGATGCTCTCTCTCTCTCTCTCTCTCTCTCTCTCTCTCTCTCTCTCTCTCTCTCTCTCTCTCTCTCTCTCTCTCTCTCTCTCTCTCTTTATATATATCTCTCTCCCTCTCTCTTTCTCTCTCTCTCCCCCCTTCTCTCTCTCTCTGCTGTCTCACTTCTTCCCAGACAGGCATTTGGGCATCGCATTAATTAGAGGACCCCCCGGTAGGATACTACCTCTCAGCACTGACAGGGAAGTGTTTCTGCGGCTGCTGCCTTGTTTTTCTCCTTCTTCTCCTTTCTTTGTCGAGCGTCTTCACGGTCATTGCTGTTGATGTTGAGCATGAGGATTCGTTTTTTTCTTCCCCTAGTCTGTATGGGAGGGGGAAAGCCTATTAGAGGGAAATAAGGCAGACGATCATTATTGCGACATTGATACCGCATTGATGTGTGTGTAGTGTAGAGTAGGGATAGGGTAGTGTGCGTGTGTGTGTGTGTGTGTGTGTGTGTGTGTGTGTGTGTGTGTGTGTGTGTGTGTGTTTTATTCATTCTGCTTGTCCTGACAACATAAACAGATTTTTTTGTTCACCACCTCCACCAGAGACATATGCTCAGCACACCACAGCAGCAGACAAAACGCATTCAGTTTACACCCAAAAAAATGCATTATTATTTTTTCAGGTTTTCGGTATAAAACAAAAAATGACAAGACATGGACAAAAATAAGAAACAACAACATGTCTCTCTGGATGCCTCTGTGAATATGTCTATTTGATCAAATTTGACAGTGTAGGGATACCCAGTCATTCATATCAAATAGTAATTCATCACCGCTGGGCCTTACACTGGTGTGGATAACCTCTGAAACTGCAGGTTGTGGTTGTTTTTTTGAATAAGCAATGCATCTTGGGACATTGGAGGTATGGACTGTCTCACTGCACTGCAGGCACTGTTTTCTTTTGTGATCTGGTGATGTATTGCTGCGCAGGAAAGTAATCTAAATATGAATATTTATTTTGACAGCCAACAAATAATGTAATGAAAGACAAATATGAACCAAGTAATACTGTACTATTTAACATTCAAATGATTTTACTAGGATTATATTGTTAAAACCAACAGATGTTGACCAAAAGCCCTTTTCCACAATTTAACACCCATGCAAAGGCTGTTCGCCTCTCAACAAGGCTGGGGTGAGTTTCTCAAAAGAGAAGTTGTTAGCCTGTTAGCAAATTCGGTAGTTGCCAATAGGAAAATGCATTGAAAACAGCAAAGTAGCTAATGTAGTTAGCAACTATGGTTTTGAGAAATTCACCCCAGGGATGTGATTCTCATGCTAATATTGGTTAATGAGTTACTATGTCAGCAGGATGTAACTTTGCAAGCTTCTCAAATGGACCACCTACACACTGGCTTTGATTTCGAGCAAAGTCAGGGCCTGAATAAAAAATTACAGTGCCCATAAAGGGTCAAAGATGAGAAAAATAGCCAAGGGTGATAATAAAATGAGAGTTCACTTTGCAAAGAGTGCCCTCTATTTATTAAACCATGCGTTTGTGTAAACAGCGTGTGCATACTTTTTCCTAAATCATTGGCTTGAGTTACTAGAATTGTGTGTTAACTGAATATAGCCAAGTCGCCTAATTCCGCCCGTCCCCCAATTCCGCCCATCTACTTAGGCTGATAACTTAAGTGATGATAGTTAATTATGTATCCACTGTTGAAGTCAGCAATGGATATCAACATGACACGGTGTTTGTATGCTTACAATTTGAAACGGTGATGACATTTAAAACCGAGTCAAACGGCCATAAACAGCATTGTAATGAAGGGTGTCCGTAACGGCAGCATGAAGAGATGGAACTTTAATTTCACGACGACATTCTGTCTAAAAACTCGCCCTGGCCGCTTCCCTGTTTCACGTTAGGAGCAAAATTATTCAACCGTTTCCACAGTAACGACCAAACTAATCACAGTTCCTGCATCGGTAAAGCCAAGACTACAAGTGTGAACGAAATCAGCACAACAGCATGAAGGAATAATAAACAGTAATGGAAATACTGATGTGACCTGAAATCAAGCGGGCGGAATTGGGAGCCTTTCGCCGGCGAATTGTGCTGAAACTAGATTTTGGACATGCTGGACGTTATCGCCAAATTACGATAGAAAGGGCAACCAATGTTAGCTAATATTGCTCATTACCTAATCTACACATTTGCCGCTATCCAAAAATATAAGATAGCATAATTAAATAGTATGTGAAATAGTGATATTATCACGTTTTCAGTGAAGTGATCAGTGAAGTGGGCGGAATTTGGCGACCTTAAGATATAAGTCGTGCCTACATTTTGTATCTTGTGAGCACAATTTAGGGTGAATCCATTACACCCCTTAGCCCTACGCCGATCCCCTTTGCCTCCGTTTTGCGCGTCCACGTGTAGGCGTAGTGGCATCCCGTTCAGACAGATAGGTAGGGGTTCGGTGAAGGGCTTTCATCCCCTCCGCGCTGAGATCTGCCGACACCTCACTCCACGGACAGAGGGCTTTGACAGATTTCCCTGAATGCATTGCGATTGCATTTAAAAACAGACGGCAAACCGCGGCATCCACGACAGCACACGAGATTAGGCTAAGTATTTTCGTCACAATTGTCGGTTTAAAGTGGTAATAATTATGCCATTGTACTAAGTTTAACATTGTCCTAATGTGTGATGGCCCTTTTCTCCATGAAACGCACATGAAAAAAAACGCTATTAATGTCAACCTAATGCATGGAATTAGTGACAGCTGTGAGTGTCATTCCGGGATTGTTGAAGGGGCATCCCAGTGAAGGAGAGTAGAGACAGGAGGACTTACTGACGTCATAACAGCGTAGTACGAAATTATGGCGAGGGGAGTACGGAAATGTTATTCTTCTTCTACGGCCAGTATTGGAAGCATCAGGGAAGTATGCAATGCCACTTCTGCAGGGTCGGAGTGTGGAACAGGTCATAGGACATAGGACTTAATTACCCCCAGCACTTACTGTTGACCAACAGCTGAAGTTAATTTGGCCACAAACTGAACACTGACAACCGGATATCCTCTTTCGGCACACTTTTGCAGAGTTTCCGGATTTTGAGTACGGAAATGGTATCCATCGCACCCACTGACCAATGACCATGCGCAAGGGAGTTAATTTTCCATCCACTCGTGTCCTCAGGCAACGCCCCCGTACCAGAGAGGAAAGAAGAAGAGAGGGGAAACAGCTGCCTCTATGGCGTCACCGCGCCGCCATTTTGATTTTGTTAGATATGGACGTTCCATGTAAATAACACAATGTTCAGACTCATACATGAGTGAGGAATGAAACCGTGTGTTGTTTTCTCTGTCGACCACATTTTCATCAAATTCACTTATTTCGCATTGTATTCATTTGATACGGGATTAATAGTTGATTTCTACGTTTTATTAAAAAAAAAACCCGTGATGACTGGAAACGGCAACTCTACAAAAAAGTTCCTTTTTGGGAACTTCTAGACGCAACGCTGACTCTTCCTGAAAAGGCAAGTGGCTTAATGTTTTTGTATTGCATAAATATGACAAGTAACTATCCACTTAGCAGTAAGTTCGTCATTATCTTTATATTCGTCATCAAATGGATTTAATATTATGGTTGTATTCATGGATCTTTCTGGACAGTGGGTGATGTGTGTCGGCCGTTAACGTTAGCATATCTCCATGGACGCTAAGTGTCTATGATGTTAAATTATTAGGCCTATGTTGAGTATAACTATTTTATTCGTAAGTATAAAATGGAAGTTAACACATCTCCTCCCAGTCGTTGTTTGGAATTTTAGCCTTAGTCTCCCGGCCAGTTTCATAAATTTTCATCAGCCAGCGAACATTTTGTCCGATGGGCATGTGTAATTTCTAGAAGTGCTAGTTCTTCAGAAAAAGGATACGTGCCTAAGTACACTAAACCAACGTTAGTTCTGCTGCTGTGTTTGTTCCGGTTTTTATTCCAAACTTCCATTTTCACTCCTAATGTTCACCCTGACGTGAACAGGAAATGTGCATGATATCATTTGACTGTTGTAGGCCCCTAGAGTACTTCTAGGTGTTTTCATGACCGATGTCAGTTAACTTTTTGGGAGCCAACGCATGTGAGGCGAAACGTGTTTTTTACCTGACTTGGGAGTCAAATGTTTTGAATGTCTACTATACATTGATTAAGGCATTTTCACGCACGAGCAGGAAACAATGATACATTACTAATACTTAATTCAAGTCAGTGGCAGGAAATGATAAAACCATAACCAGCAACGCATTAATTACAGCAATGCATTACTTTTTCTGCAACTCAGAGAATACCTTAAGTTTGGCAGTTTTTTAGCAACCTCAGTCAACATTGCATGTAAGCTTAACACAATAATGCATATTTTTTCTTTTTGTGTCACTCCTCACCACATATGGCAGATTTAGTGTGAGAGCCACCTGTACAAGATTCCTGGGACAGCAGAACATGCACCTCACGCACTACCCTGGCACCCTGGCTGAACAACCCGCAGCACATCATCTCCAGCTGAGAGGGGGGACTCATACATTCATTTGAAATCAGCTCTACTGAGGTGAAATGATCAAGAGTCAAAAGCATGCTGAAGAGATAAACTTGATGATGGCTATGTTTATTTAATTTGCATTGTTTTTATAGATTTCACTTTCCTTGTAAAAAAAAAAATAATTAAAAAAATTAGTTGTCGGAGCAAGATAACATGCACTGCTCCACCTGGGTGTCTTCAGCAGTATGCACAGCCCGTCGTTCATTGCAACCTGAAGCTACTGTAGGCCAGGGGTCCCCAAACTTTTTTTTAAATCTGGGGGCCACATTATTGTTCCTGACTGTGATCAGGTGCTGGAATCAATACCAATCATGTAAAAAAGGTGTGTGTGTGTTTGTGTGTGGGTGGGTGGGGGGGGGGGGGGGGGTCAAAATTCCGATGTCAATTTCATTAATTTTCTTGATTTCTTTGTTTTCATGGCTTTGGCGTTCTGATTGCCCACCTTCAGTTGAAATTTTATCCTCATCAATAAGTATGTATTAACAAGGAACTCTTTGCAGGACAGACAGCTGGCGGAACATATAACAGCATCCAAATTCACACTCTGATATACTGCAGATTTTAAGAGTGCCAGGACATGTTTCCCTTTAGAAATGTGGGGGTATTGGCATCTAAAAATGTGTTCAATTTGCTCTGTTGTACGCTGTAATACAACACTTGGTGGGAATAACCCATCCCTGAACTGCTTATATCTGAAAAAGGTGTATTTCTCCTTGAGTGTATCTCTGTCCTCCTCGTTTCTTCTTTCCTCTCTGCCCATACTACACCGTGGACAATGCATTTCCCCCCGAGAGATTGTTCTTCTGTGTCGAGTTTCGTGAGCACTGACGTGAGCACTTTTTACAAATCGTGGATACACTTTGTGCTCCCGAGGTATGTAACATGGGCACAATTGAAAAGTAAAAAGAGTTCACACTTTAGGTAAATGTGCGCATGCTTTAGTTATACGTGATGAAGTGGGGCAACACTTTGCTAATTGAGAGAACACTTACTTTACTACTCCTGAAAAATACAGGCCTATGATATGGTCTGTCCATGTGCCGTAAAAGATAAACCTGAAGGGGGAAAAATAGCCAGACTGCAATAAGCTCGCACACAGCTTCCTCCTTCTGTTTAGCTATACAGAGTAGACCAATGTTCTGAGTCTCTGAGCTGGGTCTCTAGAATAAGATAATGTTGTCTTCCTGAAATCAGTCATGCCCCAAAGTGATATGCCACACATAACTGCCGTTTATGACTTCGTTTGGGATTTGCATTTCTGAAATGTGTTGCGGTGAAAACATATTAACGTGATGAATCAAAGTTGCATAAGCAATGGGAAATTAATGAACTTTTCCCCCCATCTAACAGTCAGTGCCCTCTGACAAGAAAGTCTTAAAAGATAATAAGTGTGATTACTGTTGGATTGACGACTCCCCTGGTGCTGGAAAAAAACTGTTTCTCCTTTGGATCCTAATCGATGCAAGACTTTAAAGGGCACATGGTGCTAAGAAGATGATAGCTATAATCAGGCCGCAATTACGTGCAGGCATCATTTTGATTTCAAGGGGGAAAAGGGGGTCTTTAAGATGTCTTGTTGCAGGGCCACCCTTGTTTTCGTCTTGTTTCTCGTCTTGTTTACCACAAATTGTTAGCATACATAATTTCATTGAAACGCCTCAAGGAGAAAAATACTATTTCGTAAACAAGCCCGTCTGGGTGGCTGACACAGTCAACCCAATTACAAAACATTTTTTCCCTGGGATCTTTCAGGTAAAAAATGGCACAGATGATGCAAAAAGAGATAAAGGCAGAAGGAAGAGAGAAAGAGAGAGAGAGAGAGAGAGAGAGAGAGAGAGAGAGAGAGAGAGAGCAATGTGCTAATGCATTCACCACATGCCATGTGGCGCCTGGAGAAACCTTATCTGTGACGTAATCTAAAAAAATAGAATACATTTGGAATGTGGGAGAGCGCAGAATGGTAATAAGGCGATGGCAAGACCCCGGGAACACACTGAGTTGGCCACCGCATGGGTCAATTAAAGTTATCCCTGAGACTACGCGCCCATCTGATAATCTCCAATTTCGGGCTCGTGCTCAGAGTCAAGACCAAGGGCAGATAAGGCCTCAAAGAAACTCCCAGCCAATAGGCCGCTAGGGCTATCCGCCTCTCTCCCTATATATAGGCCTATATAGTGTATGCACAATCATTTTCTTCCTCTTCCTCTGTGCCTCTCTCACACATGCCGCATACTCTCTCTCCCTCTCTCTCCCTCTCCCTCTCTCTCTCTCTCTCTCTCTGTTACCCCGCAGTTTGTGCATTTGTTCAATTTACTGTGTGTGCCATATACACAAATATTTCCTGTGAAACAAATTTAGAGCATATATCAAATGACGGCAACATTGAAATGAGTCCAAATTGCGCCGCTCCTTCACCGTAATTTCATACATTCTGAAAACTGGGTTATTTATCCTCCCCATACCTAATAATAACAACAACATCAGCTAGCAGGAAAGAAAGAAAGACGGGAAGAAAGAACAGACCAGGCTGTGATTAGAATAATCAGAAATTATATACGTCGACCTAATGTTTGTTAGCGCAAACAATTAGTCACCTAAACGGCTTAGCATTTAAAGGGGAGTGTCGCCTAAATGGGCTCTGCATCATTGGTTGGACTCATTACCAACCCTGCTCCCAGTTCCCCACAAGTATTCAGTCAGTTTGTTTCCTACCGAAAGTTCACTTGGGGAGGCAGGCAGGCAGGCAGGCAGGCAGGCAAAAAGGCACGGTGGGTGTGGAACCCACCCCACCCTCTCTTGGGTCCCATGGAGTGCCGTCCCGCGCGTTACCTCTCATTCAATGATTAACCAACTCACAAGGTCGCTGGAGTGGACTCGGTGGAATCAATGGTGCGGAATCAATGAATTAAGTTGGAGGAGAGCAGGTGTGAAAGAGAGTCAGGGTGAGAGAGAGAGAGAGAGAGAGAGAGAGAGAGAGAGAGAGGGAGAGAGAGAGAGAGAGGTGAGCAAGAAAGACCATCATGAAAACCAACTGTCTGTGTAGTCTCCATGGACTATAGTGCACTAGGAATGTACTCTACCTTGTGTTGCATACTTTATTTTCTCCCATCACACAAGAGAAGCTTGAATGATGGTACACATGCGGCCTCTTCCCTACGCATCACAGTTTTTTTGTATTCATGAAACCAAATAAGAAGACCCTTGAGGCGTCTGTGCTTGCAAATGTGTAGCACCCACAAGGTTAAGAGCGCGTAGGCTAACATTGCACAAGAGGGTCATTACCAAGAGCCATGTTGCCATGGTAGTCTCATAGTACTATTTTACATTAGGGGGCTCTGTGTGCGCTGCCCTTTGTTCGCGTGCTAGTGTGTGTGTGTGTGTGTGTGTGTGTGTGTGTGTGTGTGTGTGTGTGTGTGTTATTATTTGGCAGCGAAAACGGGATGAATCATTTAGCGAACAGTAGCATACATAATGCCGTTTGTGCAATACTGCCTAATTCTAATGCTGGTGTAGCATCTGTTGCATATGCCCATAGGAGTCTGGCGCTGTAGAAGTTGTAATTAAGTATTTAAAATACAAGATGAGGTACTATGCCATGCATTTGTCGCAGATGACTACTCATTTAGGAGTATTATGTGTGTTGAATTGCATTGTGTAGCCCTAGTAATTGAACGACGGGTGCCGTAAAGAGTTCAGATGATGCTTTATACGAATTGCATATCTTCATGATTAATTTGAAATGAATGAGACATCAAGTGAGGCTGTTTGTGTAATGGGAAATGAAATAGAATGGGGCCCACTCAATAATATAAAATGCCACTAAAGAGCGAATCAATAGAGGCTATTTTTTGCAACGCTTGCCAGTACCATGACATTACATAGGGATTACACTGTGAAATCATACCAGGGAAAGATATTGTGCATAGCTGATTGAACGGAAAGACCTTATCCAGGAGATAATTTGTTTCAGATTAATGCACTGAAATAATGAAGCAACTTATACGTGAAAGGCTATTGTCTTTTTCCGGCACTTTGCCATATGTTATTGCAATTCAACATCTGTCTCCAGCAACCTCAACATGAAATAAGTTACACTTTATTTTTACTATGCTTTGCATGACGGGATGTCACACTTATCAACATGTGGTATTCTGTTCAAAAAAGGGGAAAATCCAGGCAACTTCAGGTGAAAAAGAGTCCATTAAAGTCCATTAAAAAGCCTTTATTGTCATAGGGCTAAAACATGATTAAAAAGGCCAACATGTTTCGACCGCACTAGTCTTCATTGTCAATGGTATTCTGTACTTACACTACCAAACCCAAACCCAAAGTGCAACTACACAATTGTATATGCTGTTACATACTTTGTTGAACGGTAGCTAATTAATGTAGCAGGGACCATTTTAAATGAACGTTAAAGGATACAAAGAAATGGCCATGAGAGATGACATGTTTAATGCAACTGCATGGGTGTGTGTTGAGTTTCATATCCTAAAAACAGCACCGAGCCAAGACCACAGTGAAGTGCTATGTTGAGACATCAGGAATGCTTATTGGAACCACAAAGCTAATTGCTGCACGGGGGGCATTGGCAGCTTCAATGACAACACACAATTCCCTCATGGTCATAATGACTTGGAACCACAAAACCTCATCCGTTTACAGTTACAGTTGCAACACAATCAATTTATGACAATTCCAATTAGAAGTTGTCATAAAAAAGGGCAGTGCTGTGTATGGATCTCCTTCCCAGCACTGTTAACAGAAAAATTAGGCAGCTTCTTACCCAAGTGTGCAGCGATGAGCTTTAGCAGGTGCAGAACGCAGAACGCAACCCGCACCGCGAACAAAACTTATTTAAAAACAGGTGGTATAAATAAATAACTGAACAATGGTCCCCATTTAGCGAGCTATCATGCTGCAAATGAATATTTCCATTTTTACTAATTAATGCCATACGGGTGTGACCTGCCTGTGACATCCGCAGCACTCACACATGCTAAAGGAGCATCCTATGAATGTATGCTAATGAGAAACAGTAGAGCCCTCCAAATTGTAAATATGCTACTGTACACACGTCTGTGGAATTCATCTGTTCCTGCTAAATGCAATCAACACAACGCCTATGGGGGTCAAGAGAAGGTCGAGCACTCAAGTGTACTGTTCTGATTAGCCTTTCACACAACATTAGATAATACAAAAGTCCTCAAGACTCATATTAATGATTGTAGGCCTATATCGTATAGGAGAGTCTTGTAGAGTGCACAGGGCTGTGCTGGTCTTTGCATGTGCATATGCCCTGGATGATGGCAAATTAATCATTCATGGCTCATGAGGACATGTTTTTTCAGTTCTGCAAGGTGTCAATCATTCCACATTTCAGTTTGCATTTCCATCCGTTCCGGCTCTCATGATTCTGGCTCTCATAGCTGTGTCGAGTGGGCGCTGTTGCTTTAACCAGAAATGGAAGTTCATGCCCCTGTGTTAAAGATGGATCTTCCGCCCATAACAAGTGGCAGCATTAAAACAATTTCCGTGCGCCTCGGCTCTCTATTTCAAATGGAGAAAACCAATGCGAAGGACACTTTTTAATACATAATTCATGCAATATGCATTTTCCCCCCCCCTCCACCACATTATGAACCTCGAATGAATATAAAACCAAGAGGAATAGCCCGCGGTGTGTCTGATCGCCCAAGATGACTCGGAAACTATACTTGCCGGGGAGACAAGGGTATCCCTCATAAGAATTAAATGGAGAAAAGGAAGAGAATTGTCCGTAGCGGAGCCGCCGCTGTCAAACTCGCTGAGGGAAAAATGGCCTTGATGAACACATACACACACAGCAGAGCACAGCTGCAGTGTTGCCAGATTTGTCTGATCAAAACCCGCCCAAAAGGTTCTCAAAACCTGCCAAAATGCGCTAAATTCCGCCCAATTTCAACAAATTGCATTGGTTTCTATGGGCACAAAACTGCTTAAAAAAAACGCCAAATGGCCAATTTTTCCCGTTTTTACCCACAGACAGCCATCCCAAGTAGCCAATTGGGTAATCTGGCAACACTGCACAGCACAGCTCTCTGTCCATCAATGCCGGCTACTCCCCTGACCTTAATTAGCTGAGCTGTGTTGGTGAAGCCTCATGAACCCATTAATGTGACTTAAAGCATATCCATTTCATTTTGCACCATTTGAACAGACCCTTTGCTCTCCCTTAATGAGAGAGAGAGAGAGCAAGAGAGAAAGAAAGAGGCAGAGAGAGAGAGAGAGCAAGAGAGAGAGAGAGAGCAAGAGAGAGGGTGTGTGTGACTGATACAGAAAAAAGAGACAGAAAGAGAGAGAGAAAGCGAAGAAATGGAGAGAGGAGAGTGAAAAGAACAGAGGAGAACTGGAAAAAGGGAGAATAGGGGCGGGCGAACAGGAAGACGAATAGAGAGCCACACAGCGAACGAGCGCAATAAAGAAGACATAGACAAAGACAGGCCCAGAAGAAAAGAGATGCATACGGGACTGCAGAAGCAGGGTGACAGAGAAAGAGACATTATACAGTAAAAGAAGTGAGGGAGGTAAATTGTAAAGAGAGAGAATGGATAGAGTTTGGAGTGAGAGAGAGAGCGAAGAGAGAGTTGCGGAAGGGAAGTTAGTACCATAGTAGGTAAAGAAGATGGAGCAGCAGGTAAAGAAAGTGAGAGAGAGAGAGAGAGAGAGAGAGAGAGAGAGAGAGAGAGAGAGAAAGGAAAACAGAGACAGGGAGAGAAATATTTTGAGATTATTATTACCAGAGGTGTGGAGAAATGGAGATGACCAGAGACGAGACATCTCATGTTTGTCATCCACAAATTAATCTTCAATCAAGCGCTCTGTCTCTCAGCCACTTCCTGGCTAGCACATTAGTATTCCTTTGAACACGCCAAATGCCTCATCAAGGATAAATGTTAATTAGATTCGTTTGTAAACTGGATCACGTCGACGGTGCACTATTTATGAGGATTAAATGCACAACAGCTCTTCCTCGTTAAATATTAACATTTGTTCTCTTTATTTTTGTTTTCAGATTTGTAGGTTTGTTGTTGTTCCTTGGTTTTGGAGGACTTACAGTAAGTAAGACATGAATTGCTGGCTTTCTGTGCATCTGTACGTGTGTGCCGTGTGTGTGAGTGTGTGTGAAAATGTGTGTTTAGATAATGAACACATGTATGAGTTTTATATTTATTTAGATTTTATATTTATTCAGAATTAGCATTTGTTTAATTCAAGAAATGAAAACACCAAAAAACATTGAGCAAAATCAAGCCCCGAGGGTACATCACTCACATAAGAGAATAATAATCCAAAACTTAACAGCGCACAATTTTGAACACATCAATCTAACATCATCAACAACTGACGTCCATGGGGCTAAACAAAGATATTGCCATGTGTCAGAGAAAATCTTGACTTTCTTTGGAATCATAAAACCACACTGCATGGATGAACATGAGGTGTAGACTCAGAAACCCCAGCATAGTTTCCACACTGATATGATCGACCTATTGTTGTGTGTAGCGTACATGTGCTGTATAGGCCTATTGCTTATGCTCGGTCACACAGACACAGAATCAGGTGTCCTGCCAGGCTGACTGAATGGTGTCTGACGTCACCACTGACGTGTGCGAAGGCCTTCACACACAATGGGATCGACATACTGAGACAGACTATGTACATCTTCAATATGCCATTTCTTTAGGCTACATTGTCTTCAATACAGCCCTGAACACCTTTGCTTATGATCGCATGTTAACTACGTTCGGGGGTCTATTTTTGTCGTGGCAACTCATTGAAATGCATCGTTTATCATAGCAACGGCAGATGTACGATAACACTATCATGTTCGCTGCACATCTGGTGGTACGGAGTATCAAAACAAAACTCTGTTGTGGGAAGCTGGTGTGCTGTCTTTCAGCGTCATGGGAAGGCAGGCTTTGGACATATACCCCGGAAGCTAAGTTGCATGTCCACCTGCAGCAAGAAACAACTGCCATCCATGATAATGGTAGTGAGAATGAGGGAAAATAAAGCCTTTTCCCCATTCAAGTTCGTGCCAGCGTTTTTAATCTGTGTAAACTTTGCTGCGGGTCCTCAAAGACCTCAAAAGTAAGGTAGGATGGTGTTTCCTGGGAGGAAGACTCAATTGATTTTCAAGGAAGCGGCATGAAAGTCAATGTGCCAACACCTCTCCTATTTTGTTGTTGCTGTTGTTCTGTGTTTGGTGCCCTGGAGGCATCATGGAGGAGCCAGAGGCCTTGCGCACACAATGGCATTTTTTCCCGCAGATCAACAACAATAGTGGGAAAAAGCACTCTTCGTCGGGGCCAGTCGGAAGGGCTATTCACTGGCTGGTGTATTCACAGGGTGAATGTCACCCATGGGGAACGATGGAATGGCGTCAGCAATCATCCACCACCCACAGTGCATTTTACAGTGTTAACTTAACACTCGATAGTGTTGGACCAGCACCATGAGTGATAGAATGGACTCTCAAAGTGTTAAATTAACACAACCCATTTGTTTTCCTGTGCATAGTTTGAACGGTTAGGCGGATGAATGACAGAACATATTCTAGTAATTACACGGCTGACAGCCTGCGCCCAGTGAAAGGCAAGGGGACAGATGTTCTCTCCAACACTTCACCAATTATCCATTGATTTATAAAATTAGAGAAAGACTAACATAGAGGAATGAAAAATATCTCTCTGAAACTGGGAAGAAAGGGAAAAATACTGAGATGCTTTCGTGTATCAGTGTAGAACAAAAGAGTGAGGATGAAAAAAAGGAGAGCCGTGACAATTGAACAGGCTTTGATTCTTTGTTTTGAGCAGAAATAAATCACGCAACAAAACAGAGCTATCATTTGCATAGCGTTTTAAGATTTACTCAGTGGAATAGGCAAAAAAAGCAATAGACAAAAAAAATCTCAGAAGATGCTATGAAATTGTTTTAATGCCTTTTTTATTCACAGACTCAAGATCTAAGAAAGCAGCACCACAAAACAAAAAAAAACTCTTTCAATGAATCTTCACAGGTTTTGATGTTAACGGCAGACGCTGAGCACAATGGATCTGTATACGGTGTAGGTATGACACTTTAAGCAGTGCCAAATATCCTCCAGGGCATAGAGCGAGAGACATCAGAAGTCTGTTCACTCCCGAGTCTGGGCCAGAACTAGGCCAGATCTGAGCCAGATCTGAGCCAGGATTGGGCTGTGGTCTCTGCCACTGTGGTGGTGTGGGGGGACGTTCAAAAGGTCCCCAAAGCATCACGTTTCCCACCTGACGGCTGCATGAAACACATGAAACACCTTTACGGCGTCTGTTCTGCAGCTGAACCAAAGGGACGGCTTTGTTACCGGCGCGTTTGATGAGTGGAGAGAGAACAAAAAGCGAAAGGATAAAAAAAATAAATTGGGGCTGACAGATGAGTGTTATGTGCTTCTGTTTGCTTGTGTGCTTGTGTGTATGTGTCTGTACATGTTTGTGCATGTGTGCTGTTATGTGTGTGTGTGTGTGTGTGTGTGTGTGTGTGTGTGTGTGTGTGTGTGTGTGTGTGTGTGTGTGTGTGTGTGTGTGTGTATATGTGAGCACGTGCCTACGTGCCTCAGATCAACGAGAGAGAGAGTGAAGCAGATGTGATGCATCACACAGGGAGGCCACAGAGGTGCACATCTACTACATCTAGGGGAGTGTGGTGACCCAGTCACAGAGGCTCACTTCTGGATCAGTGTGTGTGTGTGTGTGTGTGTGTGTGTGTGTGTGTGTGTGTGTGTGTGTGTGTGTGTGTGTGTGTGTGTGTGTGTGTGTGTGTGTGTGTGTGTGTGTGTGTGTGTGAATGCATGAATGAGTTTGTGTGTGTGTGTATGTGGTGCATGTGCATGCATGCATGAGTGGAGGTATGGGTTGGTTTGTGTGTGTGTGTGTGCGTGTGCCTGCGTGCCTGCGTATGTGCGTGTTTATTACTGCATGAGTGCCTGTGTGTATGTGTGTGTTTGTGTGTATATGTGTTTGTGTGTGTGCGTGTACATTGTGCGCATACGTGCATGTGTGTGTGTGTAACTCTATGTCTAACCTGTCTCACCTCGGATATAAAATCAACAGCGATGTGACTGGAGCTGATGTGCGGGGGTCCCAAATGTAGGGTCAACGTGTCCACTGAGCTATGGGAGTGGAGGCACTACTGGCAGCCAGGGGAGCCAATGGGGGGGGCGGGGGGGGGGGCGGGGGGTTATGTAGCCCCTTAATGCGCGCCGTACCTCCAGTGGCACGCTGTAATAGTCATTGAAATGTAACAACCATAGCACTACAATATGTCACAACACAGGCCCTTTAGTAATGCACTACGACTTAGTCATTACCATACTGGTAACAATAAATGTATAAAGCCGCGTCTTAAGGGGTTAAGGGGTCAGTTGTCCTCCTCATGACATTGAACAAATTGAAGGGGGGGGGGGGGTCTCTCAGATGACTTTGTCCCTGGCCCAGTCAAAACAGTCAGCGGCCCTGCTGGCTGCTGCAACTGAGCTATGGGAGGCACTCAGGCTGCAGAAGGGTCAATGTGCCCATTGAGTTATGGCCAGTGATGGACAGGTAATCTGGCATACAGGGCATTTTACTGGTGGGCCGACAGTCCTCAGAGGCTGATCGTTTTTTTGTTTTCCTGAAGACTGGCCCACAATTAAGAACGGGAGACCCATAGATCCATCATCAATGACGACAATGCCAGTCAAGATATAAAAACAACAAAGCCAGTCAAGATATACGTAGCATGAAAGAGGTCTGTGTATGTGTTAGGTGTCGGTTTATACCGAAAATGCCCAGGCCATTTTTCAGTCTCAGTCTAGCCCTGGTTATGGGGCTAGCAGCAGTGGTCGTGCTGTGGCTAGGAATAATAATAATAATAATAATAATAATAATAATAATAATAATAATATATATTTTTAAGTCAATCTCAACTTAGGAGGCCCCAATTTTGCAGGCAAAGTGGTTAAAGCCCTCAGCACTCTGCTTATGCCTAGCATCTGCCCTGGTGTCTGGGTAGCAGCAGTGGTCGTGATGTGCATGGGGAAGACAAAGCCTGTTGGGCGGGTGATGCCACTTATCAGGCACCTGACATTTGCCAGGCCTTGGGGGGGGGGGGGGGGGGGGTTGGAGGGACCATGGGTAGACAGTGGCCATATAACACCTTGCTGCTGCTAAAGACACACGCATGCGCGCGCACACACACACACACACACACACACACACACACACACACACACACACACACACACACACACACACACACACACACACACACACACACACACACACACACACACACACACACACACGTGCACACACACGCATGCACAAGTGCACACATGCACAGATGTATGCCCCCCCCTCACACACACACACAAACAAACACACACACACTCCCACACACTCACAAAGGAATGCATGAACACACACTAAGACACATGATATACACATGCACCCACACAGAGAAGCATGCTCATCCAATTTCTCACCTCACTCTCTCACAGAAGCATGCACATGCACGCGCGCACACACACACACACACACACACACACACACACACACACACACACACACACACACACACACACACACACACACACACACACACACACACACACACACACACACACACACACACACACACACACACACACACACACACACACACACCCTTGCTTATAGACACTGCCAGACATGAGCACAGAGAAACTCCACTGCTGTGTCTGATTACTTAGGAGTTCAGTAACACCTTACCACGCAGACACACATACACAGACACAGACACAGACACACAGACACAGACACAGACACACACACACACACACACACACACACACACACACACACACACACACACACACACACACACACACACACACACACACACACACGCACGCACGCACGCACACACACACACACAAACATGCACAATTGTGCACATCTTTTTCAGTGCTGCATATTTTATGTGGATGTACATAATAAATAGAGTACATGGCCACCTCAGTAGACAATTACAGTAGTTTATAAACACACTTTCTGTCTCACACACACACACTCACTCTGACACACTCGCAGTCTCTCAGACAAACTCACATGTACACACAGACACACAGTATGCACCCATACATTTTTAATGTTGTACACATTTACATCTGCATATGAAATGACTAAGACTCTCATTTTCGTACACAATTACATTCACACACACATCCACATGCACCCTCACACCCTTGCACGCTCGCACCCTTGCACACACACACACACACACACACACGCACACACGCACGCACGCACGCACACACACACACACACACACACACACACACACACACACACACACACACACACACACACACACACACACACACCTTCGTACGCCCTCCCTCACACCACCTTTGTGTGTAGCCTATAATCTGTTCAAAGCTCTGCAACATCTTCCCATCATTTAAACAGCTTCTCGCTCGTTTGCTGACAGAGAATTAAAGCTTACATTTTTCATTTTTTTACCCGTTCTCTGCAGCTGATCAATAACCGCTGTAGGGGGTAAGTGGAGAGAGGCAAGATGGCAGGGGGCATCAGCGGCATAATTTTGTTTATCCAGGCAGGAAGAGGGGCTGAGGGGGCCCACTGCTGTCGAGAGCATCAGGGCCGTTGTCAGCGTTTGCTGGGCTCGGAACTAAGTAATCTAAAAGACCACCCCAACCCACCCATCCAATACATACAAGGTAATGAGGACCCAGTTCTGGGCCCCCCTTTCTCTCCCTGGGCCCGGGACATCCGACCCTTTTGTCCTCTACCGCTGTCGGCTTCCCTGGCAGCAACCATTATGGGGTTATGACTGTTGTCATCCACAGTAGTTGTCGTTGTGTGCGCGTCAGCCCCGCTGCCTGTCGCATTCAATTATTGCCGCCCGGCGTCTTCGAATCCGCCTACATGCTGTCTGCCAATCCCTCCCCCTCCCTCCCTCCCTCCCTGCCTGCCCGTTTGCCTGCCACGACGACAACGCTGCTTAAAGAAAATCCATATGAAAGTGGTGCCCATTAGTGTGTCTTTTTGTGTTTCTAAACAAGCCAGGGTGCACACAGATTTAAGGGGGGATAGTTGTTGTTGGATAGACTGGTTGGATGGTGGGGTGATGGTAAAGGGGAGTAGTGATGGTGGCTGTGGTGGTTGGATGGCTGGTTGGTGGGATGATGGTGGTGAAGTGGTGCGCTGGGTGTGATGGTGCTGTTGGTGTTGTCAAGGTACATTCTTCTGCTCAGTGAGTTGTCAATACATGTCATGTGGTGCTGCTATTATTTATTTATTATTTCTTTTATTTATTTTTTTGAGAAGAGGAGAGGAGATGGGAGATGCTGTCTGCCCCCTCTTACATGCTGTGGAATGTGGTGGATGACAGCGGGGAGAAGGATATAGAGACAGAAGGATAGAGTGGAGGACAATAAGAGAGACGGAGAGGGAGAGAGAGATAGTGGAGGAGACAGGGAAAGATGACACACAGGAGTGTACAGGAGAGACAGATGCAAGAAAGACAGCTGGAACGAGTAAGAGAGAATGAGAGAGTAGGAGAAGGTGCAACTTTCACCATCCAGACTTGTGTATGTTTTCTCTGCATGTGAAAGTCCGTGGGTGTAGTATGCACTGTTACAGTCCCCCCACCCCTTCCCTTCTCCGTTCCCCTCGGTGACACAGTGGCGAGTTCGTATTGCAGAGTGTCTCCGAGATCTTGCTGGAAATGTTCCCCATCCATCTCTCTGGGAGTTGCTGAAGCAGAGCTGCAGCACAGTAAATGTTGCGATGTTAATACAAAAGTCAAGAGAGTAGAGCCAACACTAGAAGTGTTAAATACGACTCTCTAAGTGTTAAATGTACTATGTGTATGTGCGTATGTGGTGTGCTATATGCCCACAGTCATATCTCACGGAAAGGGACTCATCTTGATGGAATGCAAATGCCAGGCAATTGAAATATGCAGATGGAATTATCTTCAACATGACTGATTTCCCCGTGCAGTCACATCCATACTGTACTGCGCCCGAGCGGGGGAGGGAGTGAGGGCCACGAGGCAGGCCGTTGAAAGATCAATTTTAGAGAGAAAAGCGGCAGAATAATTATTGGGAAATCTGCCGGTGATGATAAGCACGTGTGTGGAGGGCTGAGACTCCTTAATGTTATGGTTGACGCCGAACATTTGGTACGAGACCATCTTGCGTGTGTCAGTGTGTGTGATTTTTTTTTCGCCACAGTCTTCTCTTATCAGGTTTTTTCCATCAAGAGCATGCAAACCTTGCCTGTAATAGAATTGTAATATCTAAATTGCTTGTGCGGACCATCATATTTCTTACCATTACAAAAGAAAAGAGAGGACGACTTGGAGAACGACTAATCACAAATTTACATTTTGAAATGGGTGAGCCATTTCATATGCGTGCGACAGGTTTTTAAAAGAGGTTATTTGAAAGACAAGATGGTTGTTTTTGTAAGTGAAGTGTTTGCCTATCTCTCGACAGATTGAAAGCGCCAGACATCGAGTGGGCTCTGGGGTTGGATATGAACATCCTGTGTGAGAGGCGAACAAATCCCAGGCATCATACATGATGAAACAACCTCTGAAATCTGTAATGAAGTTGTTCAACAGTAACAGAGTCAAGGAGCACTATACGCAGCAGCTTCTGTAACCAAAGTTTTGCAGAGCTGATATGGAAAAAAGGTTCACATAATCATTCATTGTAGAGTGTGCTTGACTGTTACATTTTAGAGCATCTGGAGGAGTAAAACAGAATTGATGAAGGCTTGTTAGTTTTGTCAGTTTTGCCTGTATCCCATCGTAATGTGCCGAACGTCAATTCATCAAGTCGAACATCATCCAACAAACACCATAAGTAGAGTGCAACATAACCTTAGGCAGATTTTAATTGGATGTCTCTTTTACGTATGTGTGCCCTGTATCATTTATGTTGTACAAAAATTGCAATGTCATGACCCTGATTAAGTGGAAACATTTAACATTTGAACATTTACAGTAAGCAACATTTTTAAACTATTAATCCATTGTCCGTAAACTAAACCATTCCAAAAAACAACTGCATAATGCAGAGCCCTCTGAATAAACTCACTTTGACTCACCATTCTGGCATTTGTGCATCTGTGGGCATTGATTTTTTTTTCCTGTTTTCTTCAGCAACTGCGACCACAAACCACTTGAGGTGGGCCTGCCATTACTGCCAAAGAAACTCAGCGACATTTTTAGAAGAGCAGTCACTGTACTGAACACAGTAAAATGTGCAGTGTTAATTCAACACGTGCCGGGTCAATTTTAATACTCATTTTGTTGGTCCTCCTTTTTGAGGGGTAACTTCTTACTGCATATGGGGTCGCCGGTGGGCCTATTCACTATTTACTGAAAATACTCAACTACATCCTAACAACATTCCTATGACATTACAGAGAGCCTCAAGTAACAGATTATGACATATCCATTACAATTTTGGTGACAGCAGGGTTATAACATCGGCTCTGCACTAAGGGGTGAAATTAGAAAAACGTACTGCATATACCGGTAAAATACGTATACTGTGCAGGACCCAGTCTGCAATTGCTATACACTAAGCTTGTGTAGTGGACTAGTAATTCTTCTGAGGACATGCATTAACGCAGGTAGTAAATGTCAGAAATTGCTATGCTGGAGCGAAAAAACTGAAAAAAAATCCTGCATCCGCATTCCTTGCTAGACCCACCACGTCATCAGATAGGACCCCAGACATGGTGAGGCTGCAGCTTATGTGGGAGTATTAGGCAAATCACAGTTTCTGTTAGTTAGGCGAGTATGAAACACACAGACACTATACACACACACGCACACACACACACACACGCACACACGCACGCACACACACACACACACACACACACACACACACACACACACACACACACGCACACACACACACACACGCACACACGCACGCACACACAAAGGGACACAATTACAGTACCCTTACCCTTGCTTTGTGAAAATTGAGGATAATAAAAATGATTTCCATCTCTGCTACAAATTTGTTATTTCTCCTTTTTCTTTTTCGTCCTTACCTTCTCTGAAGCAATAGGTTAAGCCCAGGTATGAAATGATGATTCGGGACATTCCAGAAGGTGTGCAGATGAGGGGAGGGGGACGTCACGTCAGAAAGCAGCTGAGCTGACTGCACTTATCTGAGTAAGGCAGGGCCTCTTCTGCACCATAGAATGGGATCAGGGAAGCTGACAAGGAGGGGACAAAGGGGTCAGCTGTCCCGGGCCCAGGGAAACGGGGGCCCCATAATTGGGTCCTCCTTACATTTAATGTATTGGACGGAGGGCTCTTTGTGGTGACTTTGTCCTGGACCCAGCCAAAGCTATCAGCGGCCCTGAGTGGGATTACAATAGTATGGAGCGACTGACAAGTCAGGACAAGGAGAGCGGGTTTTTGATAGGCTAAAGAAGAGCAGGACCAAAACCCTTTATACTGTATGCCAGCATTTTGAGATGTTCTACTGTACCGCAGGCCGGGGCTGAGTGAGCACTCCCTGTAAAATAAAGAAATAACATGACAAACCTACCGCGGCTGCTGCCGCTGCTGCTGCTGCTGCTGCTGCTGTGCCGTGCCGCACTGCTGTTTCTTTTGGGGGAGCGGTGAGAGAGCTGACGTGCTTCGCTGAGGGAAGCAGTCAGGCCACACATTTGGAACAACTGATTTACCTTTCACCTGTCAATCACACGGCAACCTGACACAGACCGCGCCACTCAGATCTCCTTCCCCTTTCCTGCCCTCTTATGTTTTTTCTCTCTCTCGCTCTCTCTCTCTCTCTCTCTCTCTCTCTCTCTCTCTCTCTCTCTCTCTCTCTCTCTCTCTCTTGCAGACATGTGCAGCAGGTTTGGGTAATTACGATACATGCCTGTTATGCGGCACTGTTTCGCTCCAAGTGCCTGTCGTCTAAAAACAGATGTCATTTGTCATCCTGACAGTCAGACCCGAGACGCGGGGGATTGTGGGTTTTTTTTTAGACACTCACATTTCAGATCCGAGCCCCCTTCTCTTCTCTTGCCTCTCCTTTCCCGTTAGAACATTTGTATTCTCGATTGGTCTGCGGAATCAGATCTGGTCAGCGCGCTCAGTCCTTGACGAAGGCAGCAGATAGCTGAGGTCAAGAGGAGAGAAAAACTAAATGCAACCAGACTGTTTGTACTGTACGACCTCCCCATGTGATCATTGAAGTAAATTCATTTTGCCATCTTGACAATTTTCTCGTTTCCTTCGACTCGACTGAAGAACTACGGAAGATGAAATCAAAGCCCTGCTTCTTCAGACTTCCATTAGTCCTTCATCAGTGGTAGTTAGAGCGATTCAGAAGGGCATACTTGTGGACAAAATGTATGAAGCGCATCCGCAGAATGCCAGAAGAGTAGTGTTCAAGTGCTGGCCTTCAGTGTTTATTGTTATTTCCCCTGTCATATACTCTATGTTCATCGCTCTTCTGGAAATGCCTCCCCGGACATGTTTATGACATAAACTCACTGTGGCACTGTCTGTGAACATAACAGTTACATTATTCGCAAAATTAAATTACTGAAGCATGAAGCCAATGATAACTACCAAATAAATCATATTTAATTTAGAGCTTACAATTCAGATCTGCTTTATGATGCTTGCGTGCGCAAATAATTCCTTTGGCATTTTATTAAAATAAAATCAATAACAGTACTGGGGGGAGACCTCTTTCCCCAGTCCATCCACGAGTACCACACGCCATTACCTCTCATGTGATATTAATGTACAAAACCTTTAAAAGACACTTCTCATGGTTTTAGGTCAATGTTTCCGTGGATAAATGGTCTGATGTTCTGTGGAAAAAAGAGAAATGGTTGGTGAAAGGATTGATTTCTGACAATAAGAAGCCTTATAAAACAAGATGAAATGAAACAACATCTCCCTTGCGTATGTCTAAAAAAACATGAACTAATATCCTTTATCAGAAGCATAATACGGTATTAATCCTTGGAGGATTACTTGAGATTGTCATGCTACATGTACAAAATATCTCTACCTTCCTGTAGTGAGCAAGTGAACATAATTCCTGTCAAAGAGCTGTCACTCATCTATATAATACTTGAGCACACGTTTCAGGAACACGTATTCTTAAAACTACACAGTCATAAATGCAGTGTTAACTCAACACTTAGAGAGTGTATTTGGCCCCACAGTACTCTCTAAGTTTTGAATTAACACTGCAGTTTTACTGTGTGCACACAGCATACCGTACTGGGTTGGGACACAGGAGCTTGATGACTCCTAAAGACCTGCAGAGGTCATACAGCCCCGAGGGAAACGCCTGCCAGGGACCTCCAGCCTGTTTTAGTAGCCCAGGACAAAGGTCACCCATGCGCGAGCCACGACCCTTTGACCCCTGCGCTGCAAAATTAGCACAGGAGGTGGAAGCAGCAGCAGTTCCTCTTCTCATCTGGCAGTGCTGCATCTACAGTTCTCGCTGTGTGTGCAAGTCAAGCCAGATCCTCCTCATTTTACTCCCACCCCTAAAAAAAACTTGGAAATCTTAAATATTGTATTCAAGGCTTCTGCCTCTGAAGTTTTGTTCAGCACATGGATGAAATCCAGCAGCATTGCATTGCATCATATTTTCACCACTACCACCACCAGCAATCTACTTCTATTTCTTGGAAGATAAGCAGAGGCAATGGAAGGTGCATGGTGCATCTTAAAAAATCCCAATCCCAGTGAACGTAGGCATGAGGAGATCCACGTTGTGCTGAAGCAATACCTCAGAGGTGACTGGTTCATTCACATATGCTCTAACTCAAGCATTCTGAAGAAACGAAGAGTGTCAATAGAAACAAACATCCCTAATAACCCATTCATATTATATATGAATACAAATACTCAATAATCATAAATGCATATATTCATATTTTGGTACCAATATTGGTCATGCAATGAAGGATGACCATTTGTGTTTTTCATAAATGATCACTGTTCTTTTCACAGTACATAACAGACGTAATGTGAGAAGATTGCGGACTAAAGGTTGATAATTTTTGAAATCTGCACCTGCAACAGCAAAACAAAGAGGACCACCTAAAATCAGATAAAAATCATATGAAAAACTGAGTAAAAACCTTTGCTTTCTGATTTTTTTTACCACTCATCCCCACTCCATCAGCTAGTGAGCTTCAAGGTCACTCGCTTGGCAGAGAATCTACTCAGCTCTAAAGGAATTCGTGAGATTGAAACCTCTCAGTCTCATCGATGGCATATCGATTTAAAAACCCGAAATGTATTTTTTTTGTCATAGATATTATGGTAGCCCTCCAAAAGTTATCCAAAACCTAAAAGTAACACAATACAATATGCTCAAGGTCAATGGATCATCTGTTACTTGGTAGATGGTTAAATGACTGAGCAAATGGGCATTCTCTTAGAATCCAAAAAGACTGTGCGCACATTGGTAGCCTACTTCAGGTGATGGACCAAACAGACAAAAACGAAAAAGAAATTATAAAAGTCCACAGCACTGATCAATACGTTCAAAGGTTGAATGCCATGACGTTTTGAACACTCAGTTCTTCATCACAGTGCAACATAGAGCCGGTGTAAGGAGTGACAAACCACCCTACAGGTTTATAGCCCACCCCCTTACTCATTATCTCACAATTTCAGCCCAAATGGTATTTGTGTGCATATTGATATGTGACAGGTGAGGTGGACAAATCTGTCTTGTGGAAATTTGGCGACGGACATTTAATTCTGTTCCTGTAGAGGGGAGCCTTGAAGAAGAACCCAACCAAAAGTTGCCTTGTATCGCATTTAAAAAGACACAGGCACTAAGGCTTGCCTGCTGAGCACCTGAGCCAAGCTCTGCCTGTCTCGCCAGTGACTCCCAACACCTACGCCACAGCTCTTCTACAGATTTTCGCATTCATGTCCTGTCAACGCAATAGCACTTCTCAGCAGGTACCAATGTGCTTGTTCAAACGCATCAGTTAGCTGAGGGGAAAGATTACATACATTTGCAGGACCAGGAACAGATGTGTGTGATGTAGTGGGAGAAGTCTTTGCAAGCGTCTAGACAGTGCTTGCAAATGGCAGCAAAATAAATGGGACTCTTATTTCGCCTGTGGCCTCCACACTCATTTTTGGGGGGGATTATTCAATACTAGAGTCAAGGGAGAAACAGATTGAAGAGGGGCATGTTTAAATGCTGTTTTGTTACAACGGCTGAAATGAATAAACTTTAATCTTTTAAACTTCTGGATGTTTTGTCCTGCAAAAATCCATAGCCATTCTGCTGATGCCACTCCAGGGCAAGGGACCACTCAGTCTTTCATAGTGATGCTTGAAAAGGTATCTTGTGAAAAAAGGCAAGTTATGCCATTTGAGTATTGTAAAAGCTTCAGGGTCAAAACTCAGCACACTATACACAGTATGACTTCAACTCATTTTTTTCTCCCGGAATATCATCACCACTGTCCAGCAATTCAAGCTTTTTCTATTTACCTTAGCAGTAGTCCCACTGACATCAGAACATTCATGGATACTTCTTGCTTATTGAGTGTGGTCGAGTTAATGTTTTCAGGGAGGTAGTTCAAATGAAATATGCCAGATTGTATGTGAAAACATATAAATACAGTAGATAGATGGATAATTAAGGCTGTACAGCATTGCCTTGTCCTCTGCCAAGACACTAACGGTTTGGCCTAATTATGACCGTGAGTAAAAATGCAAAATTCTCGAAAATGTGTCAGATAACATTGCATTCTCGTTTAATCTCATGTACCGTATTGATCTACAAAAAAAGTATAGTATTTTTTGAAGTGAAACAGATGGACCACAATAATCAGAGGAATAATTTAAGACTTGTTCTTGTTTGAAATGAATAATACTCCCCTTGAGACCATCTTGCTGTTGGCTATGGTATGGTGCACAGATATCTTCTTAATAAATAGTTGATTGCACAGACATCACATGTCTATATCACAGAAGTAGGGCATCGTTACAGAAAGGAACATTTGTCGCGTTTGAAAAACATAAAATGGCAAAATCATAAAATCATAAAAACAAAAGCAAGAGGCATTCCATAATAATGTGATGTGTAAATGCATTTATTACAAATTCATTAAAAAGCATGTTGTATTATTTATATAATCATTTATGCTTAAATAAAAATTACTCCAAGCTTTTCGAAAAATGTTTGCACTCTATGCACATTTCTGTGAACTTTCTCCAAAAATATCACAGCCACGGAACATTGTTCAAAACAATCTCGGCCACCATCAGGTTCACAGGGCTACAATGTGATGCATCTATTGCAAATGAATAAAAAAATCATGTTTATCATTTATGTCATGATTTATGTTTGAATAAAATCTACTCTTAGCCATTAGAGTTTTCACTGTGCACATTTCCGTGAACATTGTTCAAAAAATATCACAGCCACCATCAGGTTCACAGGGCTACCTTTCCCCATTATGAACCTGGTGCTGTTTGTCCATTCCCCTTTCTACTTTCGTCTTTTGTTTTCTTAAGGGATGAAGAAAGAGAAGGAGCAAGAAAGACACAGAGAGAGAGAGAGAGAGAGAGAGAGAGAGAGAGAGAGAGAGAGAGAGAGAGAGAGAGAGAGAGAGAGAGTGCGAGACCGAGAGCGATGGGGAAAGATGGTAAGGGGGTGGTATGTGGGGTTTGGGGGGAAAGAGAGGGAACAAGAAAGACAGACAGAGAGAGAGAGAGAGAGAGAGAGAGAGAGAGAGAGAGTGAGCGAGGGTGAGGGGGTGGGAGGTGAGGTTTTAGGGGGGGGGGGCTGTCTGTGCACATACCGATGATTCAAGCAAGAGTGAAAGGGAATTACGAGTTCAGCTCCCTAGGCGGTTTACCTTGGCCCTGTTAGGAAAGAACATGGCTTACTCCGCCACCCATTACCGCAGATATGGGCTGCACTGCTTTTACGCCCGTGTTTACTCCTTAGGGGCTTCGATTCATCCTGTTAATGCTCAGGTCACTTATTCCCCCCCTCCTCTCTCTCTCTCTCTCTCTCTCTCTCTCTCTCTCTCTCTCTATCTCTCTCTTGCTCTCTCTCTCTCTCCCCCCCTCTAGCTGCTGTTGAGCGCTTGCCCACCAACCCGCCAACCAGCAACCAGCAAACATACACGTGAACACGCACGAACGCACGCACGCATGCACACACACCCACACACCCTCTTGTACAAGCTGGGAGGAGGCTGGTGAGGCAGGGGCTAACGCATCTCAGGGTATCTCAAAATGGGTCAGAGACAGAGTGAGTAAACAAAGCATTGCTTAGGAGCTTTTAAATATAATTATCATTTCATTTCATTTATTTATTTTGTTTATTATTTTTCAGCTCTACATCTCCTACTGAAGAAATTGGGGAGGACAGTGGAGCTGCTGAATATTGCGGTAGGTCTAGGTTTTTCAAAACAAAATTGGCTCTACAGAAAAAAGCTTTGAACAATTTTCACTGATGAAATCAAAATAAGGTCAGGTTTGGAGAAGAGAAAAAAAATGATTGAAGCCCAAAAGTTAAAAAGGTAATGGGGAAAAAAGCATAAATTGCTTAGTTTAAACCATATCAAGATGGTGCCTTGCCTGGGGGGGCCTTGCTGGGTTTGATGTGTCTGGTGCCAAATATTGGACTCAAAATATCATCATGTTTACTCGGGAGCAGAACTTTGATGCAGACGCGGTGTACACCATGTAATGTGACACCATGCCATTAAATATGGCCCTCTTCTTTCCTCCTTTCTCTCTCTC
>NC_085879.1:21117965-21157965 GCF_034702125.1 Engraulis encrasicolus
GCCTACATAGCACATACTGTATTATGCAGGGGGGTGCTTGTAGATTATTCCCTAATGGGTCTCATTGATAAAATGATTATGAGGCTTTCAAGGGATTGGGCCGCCACATATCATGTATTTGAAATATTTAGCCACTGTCACCACCATACACTGTGAAAAAAAACTTTGCGAATGGAAAAAAAAACTGAATGCAAATGAATGCACTGCCGAAAATAGTCAGAGCCTCGTTGACGGACGTAAATGGATCCAAACCGATAATTACTGAGGTGGACAAACACAGGAGACAGATCCCCCGTTCACGCTGGACAGCGGAAAAAAAAACGGGGTGTCTAATGAAATTGCAGCTGTCAGTTATGGGCATTTCTCATCCTCCTCCCCCGCACTCGCCTTAATTTGATTAGTCACCGTGCCGGCGAGGACACTCCCATAATGTAGACCTTTAGACTCCTCTCGCTCTTTTTTTTCTCTCTCTCTCCGTAACCATCTTTCTCGCTACCACTCTTTCCATCTCTCTTCCATCCTTTCGCAGATCCTCCCTCTCTGTTTTCCAGTGAGGACACTCCCTTAATGTTGTTGAGATTTAGACTCTTCTCTCTCTCTCTCTCTCTCTCTCTCTCTCTCTCTCTCTCTCTCTCTCTCTCTCTCTCTCTCTCTCTCTCTCTCTCTCTCCATCATTCTCACACTCTTTCTTTCCATCTACTGTTGTTGAGATTTAGACTCTCTCTCTCTCTCTCTCTCTCTCTCTCTCTCTCTCTCTCTCTCTCTCTCTCTCTCTCTCTCTCTCTCTCTCTCTCTCTCTCTCTCTCTCTCTCCCTCTCTCTCTCTCTCCATCATTCTCACACTTTTTCTTTCCATCTACTATATTTGTCTCTTGCTTCTCCTCCAGTCTCTGGCAGACTCTCATTTTCTCTGTTTCTCTTTGGCTCTGCCTCCATCTTTCTCACTCACCCACTCTATCTTTCCATCTCTCTCTGTGTTTCCTTTGCCTGTCTTTCTGTCTCTCTCTCACACATATTTGCCTGTCTCCCATCGCTATCTCTCTTATTCTCTATGTTCATCCCTCACGCATCTATTGCTCTCTCTCTCTCTCTCTGTCTCTCTCTCTCTCTCTCTCTCTCTCTCTCTCTCTCTCTCTCTCTCTCTCTCTCTCTCTCTCTCTCTCTCTCTTTTTCTCTCTCTGAGTATTTGCCAAAAGCATAATGAAGAAAGTAGAAGGGAGGAGTGAGGACACTTCCATAATGTAGACCTTTTACAGATTCTCACTGTTGCTGCCTCTCTTTCGGTCTCTTTGTCTCTCTCTTTCTTCTCTCGCTCTCGTTTTGGCCTCTCATACGTCTTTTGCTCTTTCTTTCTCTCTGTAGTATGAAGACGTGAACACTCTCTTTTCATCTCTGTCTGGGTCTCTCTTGCCTGTCTCTGTTTGTCTGTTGCGCCCCCCCCCTCTCGCTCCCTCTCTCTCTCTCTCTCTCTCTCTCTCTCTCTCTCTCTCTCTCTCTCTCTCTCTCTCTCTCTCTCTCTCTCTCTCTCTCTCTCTCTCTCCCTCTTCCTCTCGCCTGTTTCCCACTGTCTCTCTGCCACCTCTCTTGCACTGTCTCTGTCCCTCTCTTCCTGCCTCCCTGAGCGTTTGCCAAAAGAAGAACACAGAAGAAGGAACAAGAAAGAAACTCCTTAGTATAGACCTGCGTGGGGTCAAGGGGGCGCCGAAATTGTCATCTCCGCTGACCGACATCGCTCAGCCGCCCGCGCGCTTCGTCTGCAACCTCCCGTCCCAATCTTGCGCCGCTTTTCTTCCCGGGAAATTGGACTCTATTGAGAGAAATTTCTCGTTGTTATTGACAGTTGGTGGAATCAATTAAGGGGCCAGTGGCGCATTCAGACACCCCGCGAGAGACTGGAGTCGTAAATGAAGGGGTGTGGATAATGTTATAACTCATCTCCAACAGGGCTACAAAGGGGCCTCCCGGAGATACAATGGGGGCTCTCTGCTCATCTGGGCCCAACTCTGAGGTGGTGTGGGGGAAAAAAGTTGAAAAAGAAAAGAAAAATCTCAGGGCAACATAACATGGGGAGATATTGTGTTTGTGTGAGTGTGCGTGCTTATGAAGACAATGTGAAGACAGAGAGAGTGGAAAAAACATGATGTTCAATAACGCAGCGGTAGAGACACAGCAACCCTGTGGTCCATGAGGTTCTCTCGGTTTGGAGTTGGAGGTGTGTGTGTAGAGATGGGGGGGTGACATTTTGTTCTCACAGAAGTGGTGTGTGGATTAGGTGTGTGTGTGTGTGTGTGTGTGTGTGTGTGTGTGTGTGTGTGTGTGTGTGTGCGTGTGTGTGTGTGTGTGTGTGTGTGTGTGTGTGTGTGTGTGTGTGTGTGTGTGTGTGTGTGTGTGTGTGTGTGTGTGTGTGTGTGTGTGTGTGTGTGTGTGTGTGTGGCAATAATGAATCTCAGCGAGCATCATCATTACCAGTGGTGCTTACAAATGCTTCCCTAGAATCAATATGGGGGGGAGAAAAACCTTTAATAGTTTCCATAATGATTCAGGATTAAACCGAAAAGTAGGTTGCTGGATATGTGGAAGGCTTTATTTTTTCATTTCCTTTGTGGTTCTCAGTAGCTCGTTGAGCATGTGACTGCTGAGAGTGAGACACAACTGAGTGGTGAGGTGGAGAAGTGAACTTGGTATTTTGAGTTACAAGTACAACTAAGGGGCAGTCATGGGTACAAATACAACTAACAAGGGCAGTCATGGGTAAGCGGTTAGGGTGCCAGACTTGTAGCCCAAAGGTTGCCGGTTCGACTCCCGACCCACCAGGTTGGTGGGGGAAGTAATCAACCAGTGCTCTCCATGACTGAGGTAGCCTGAACATGGTACCGTCCCGCTGCACTGCTCCCTAGGGGCGCCATTGAGGGCTGCCCCCTTGCACTGGTGAGGCATAAATGCAATTTCGTTGTGTGCAGTGTTCACTTGTGTGCTGTGTAGTGCTGTGTCACAATGACAATGGGAGTTGGAGTTTCCCAATGGGCTTTCACGCTTTCAACTCTTTCATAGCAATGCTACTAGGCAAAGGTGTCAAAAAATCAGGTCAAAGAATTGTCAAGTACAGTGTTTCTCAACCTTTTTTGACTAGCGTACCCCCTAAGCCTTTTTGCTGTACCATGAGTACCCCCTATCTCATGCTCTCTATATATTCCTTTATCCCAGTATGACTATACTCAATATATTCAATTGTCATTATCACATTTTTCTGCGTACACCTATATTCAATTGTCATTATCACATTTTTCCGCGTACCCCCTGAGGTATGCTTGCGTACCCCTAGTGGTACACGTACCCCTGGTTGGGAAACACTGGTCTAGTAGAGTAAGATACCTCAAACTTCGCCTACCCAATTCAAAGGAGTGTGCTCAAGTTCAGTCTCCTGAGGGGATGTCATTGTCCCCTCCTCCTTCTTCTATTTTTGTGGTGATTGGTGGCGGCTTGCATAAGATGTGTGCAACCGTCATACAACGCTGAAGGAACTGTATTTATTATCAACCTAAAGTCTCCAGAGGTGTCCTAACCGAAGGTCTCCTAAAGGGGCGTTCACCTGACGTCACATGGATGTAGTATCTTACCCTACCAGACGATTCTTTGGAGTAGTCTACCTGTCTAGAATACTCATTATGATTGGTTGAATTAGAGCTGGTTGGATGACATTTGTGGAAGGGTTCTGAAGCCAGGATTGACACCTCTGTGCAAGGCCGCTGACAGGCTTGGCTGGGCCCAGGACAAAGTAATCTGAAAGGGCCCCTCACCCAATATGAGAACCCAATTCTGCCCCCCCACCCTTTGTCCCTGGGCCCGGGACAACTGTCCCCTTTGTACCCCCCTGTCGGCTTCCCTGCCTCTGTGACTAGGCCTCATCTCAGACGAAGGCCAAACATCATTCCATTGCACTCTGTGAGAGAGAGAGTGGAAGAGACAGCGAGAGAGAGAGAGAGAGAGAGAGAGAGAGAGAGAGAGAGAGAGAGATAGAAAGGGAAAATAAACATGGCCTCCATGGATAATGTGCACGGCACACTCCCTCAATTTGCTGGTAAATTGTTGTGTGCCTTCAGACGCATAATGCGCTATCGGAGTGCTTGCAGGTCTCCAGAATTTGAATCCGCTGTTTGTAGGTCGGTGTTGGTGTTGTGTGGGATGTCGGGGATATGTTAATTGACTTTCCGCAGGTGGTTTCGCCGCCATCTGAGATCCACAGAAACAGGCTTCTCCACACTGTCCGCCTGCCAGGATTGCTTTAAATTTTTCACAGCTTTTTTTTTCTTTTTGCTCTGAAGTAGAACTTCTGTGAAGCTTCTTCACTCTATCTCTACCTCGCTCTCACTTTCTGTTTTCATCTATCTTACTCCTCTCTTGCTTTTCTTTCCCTAGTTCGTTCTCTCTCTCTCTCTCTCTCTCTCTCTCTCTCTCTCTCTCTCTCTCTCTCTCTCTCTCTCTCTCTCTCTCTCTCTCCACAGACAGATTTATTTTCCCTCCCCTGTGGGGATGTTTAAAGGCCACCTGCTCATCTGTAAGTCAGTGAGGTTTACCAACCCATCGCTATCTGGCTAGAGCATTGCCCTTTGATTCTGAGGCATAGGCACATGGCCCATACATACCTTCTCACTATATTGCACATAAACCTCCCTTTTGCTTTTTTGTTTTTTAAGAAACAAAGGACAGATCTAAGCTAGTTTAAGCTTTTGTGATCTGTGAGTGGTGTGTGTTTACATCAACGTATTCAGGTTGTGGGTGGTAAAAAGGTAAGTGCTAATTGACTGTTTTCTCTCGGTAAAATCCAGAATGCTATAGTTCTGCCTTGGGTTGTGTGTCTGTGAACCACCTGGTCTTTGTGCAAAGGTGTTTTGTCACTATACAACAGCAGCTCGACTCCTACTCGAATCAGAGTTTGATGTTGGGTATTTTTTTGTTTTGGTTTTGTTTTGTTTTTTTTTCTCTTGACTTTAGTACTCCCCTCTCTCATGTAGGTTGTTGTCATAGTGACACAGGCACTACTGAAACTGCCATGACAGGGGCAGTTTGTCACAGCAATAAGGCCAGTGCTGGTCTCACTAGAGGCTGAAGGCAGCGAGACAAAAGTCTACTAGGGAAACCCCATGGGTGTGGGGTCAGGAAATCCTTCATTGGACAACAAAATAGCATGCTAGGTATCGTTTGTTTCAAAGGGATGCAGGAGGGCGATCTAAAACGGTAGCTAATGGTAAACCCAATTACAATAATTATTCTGTTTATTACAACAAACTACGTCAATAAATGACAAGGCAGCTCTGGCTTGTTTCGCTGTGCCAGAGGTTAAACCCGAATGATAACTAGCATGAAATTAGCCTAATTGTGATGATTCTAGTGTATGATCTCTCAAACCAGTCATTAGTGCAAAGTGATTTTGTGTGTCTTTTTGGCAACTCACCTGGGCCCCGAGCAGAGATTGTGCTCAATAAATCCAGGTAGAGCAGGTCTGCTCTGAGGGGAAAGTCGAGATAAGACAGCACCTTGCAGTGGAAAAGAGGCTTAAATGTTTATTCTGAAGTCGCATAGTAGTCGATGATGGGTGATGTAACAAACTCCATCTATTTTTATTTCAAAATTCAAAATCCTCTGGGGCATTTACTCACCCGGGGGATCCCGAGAAAACATCTTGGTTTATAAGCCCTATCTTTCACAGCAAGATGTTTGTGTATACGTCTACCATCCACATATTTGAAAAATGTTTATCTCGGGGGCAGACACAAGCTCCAACACAGAGGAGGTTCACGAAATATTTATACGGTCCAAGTAGGTGTAGTATTAGAGACATAAACATGAGTCAGCCATGATGGAGTTTGAAGATGATATTTAATATCGAGGTGGCTGAAGAGCTTGAGGAGGAGGAGGAGGTAATGTATTCAGCCGGAGTGTTGACAAGATAGAGGTCATGATTGTGTACCGTAGATGCTACATGCCTACTGTATATTAGGAAATATTGATAATAGCAATAACACTGCTGATAGCTTGCCAAATGTTGTGATGAGGAAATGAATTGCCGTCAACAAACTACGTACACCTGAATCTACATCTTTGTAAATATCTGTGCTTTTTCACCTCTACAATATCTTAGACAGGGAACAGCCTGTAGCTACTGTTGCTAAGACTTATCAAGAGCAGTAAGGTTCTATCATATCCCACAGATATTTTAAAAAGGAGCATGGAATATTAATGGAACATAAAAGCATATAGAAATGTACATTTATACTCCAGTGAGGATGTGCATTGCAACATTGTACGTGACAAGATTTTCACATTGTTTTGATATATAGTAGCACTGTAGGCTATGAGTCTGAGCCCACATACACTGTGTAGATGTGAGGGCTCTCAGAGGTCATGAAGCCTCTCGGGATCTGTTCTCTGATTTTTAAGGCTTCTCCCTCAGTCTCTGAACTGAACTAACACTCAATTGCATCAACCAAGTAAGGCACATGTGCGCACGAAAAAAGAACCAACTGGCGATATTTATGCACCTCATATAATCCCACAAATATCACATCTCTGTTTCCAGTAAATGCACTTTTTTCCTCCCATATACAAATCAATAAAAAGCTCTTATTTTATCAGTGGTATGGAGCCAATGAAATGTGTCATGGGGGCTAAAACGCAAAGGGAGAGAGAGAGAGAGAGAAGTCTTCTCGTGTTGGGTTGTGTTGTGCTGTGCCGTGTAGGGTTGGGTTGTGAGTCATCGGCCTGCTACTTCATGTCTTTCCTCTAGATGAAAACAAATCCTCAGCACCCGCAACAGCCAGCTATTAACTGCACTGCACACCCCCCAGTATATATATACACACACACACACACACACACACACACACACACACGCACGCACGCACGCACGCACGCACGCGTGCGCGGAGGAGAGACTCCATATTACATATCGGTAACCTTTTCTGACAGCGGGGAAAGTTCATCTGATGTAGGAGAGGAACAATAACAAACACGGGGCTAGGACTCGGGGCCCATTGAAATGAATGAGTGCTAACAGGCATCGACGCAGGCTTTAAGGGAGAATGAAAGGGACCTGTCCACAGTACACCTGCCGCCGGTATTGTTCTGTCCACGGGCAAAATTCTACACGATTCCTGCGGGGGCTGACTCCCTGGAGAGAGAAGGAGAGAGAGAGAGGGAGAGAGAGAGGGAAGGAGAGATAGAGAGAGAGAAAGAAAGAAAGAAAGAAAGAAAGAAAGAAAGAAAGAAAGAAAGAAAGAAAGAAAGAAAGAAAGAAAGAAAGAAAGAAAAAGACAGAAACAGACAGGCAGAAAGAGAGAGAGAGAGAGAGGAGGGAGAGGGAGAGAGAGGAGAAAGAGGGAGTGAACGAAAAAAAAAGAAAGAAAGAAAGACATTGAGGCTATGGGGATTGCTATTGGTGGTGGTGTTAGTGGTGCGGCGGTGACGGCGGCAGCAGTATGCTTCACCAGCAAAAGAAATGAAAGCCCATATAAGTATGATTTTCATCCTACTTGGGGGACCTGCCCGGCGCGTTGTAAGGGCTGTGTAATGTAGCCGATCATCAGTACAGCTGACAGGCCGCTGGTGAGTGAGATAGCGGGGAGAGGACCGGGCTCCAAAAGGTCACCAGATACAGAGCAACCTCCAACAGCTTCTTGTGGTATAAATCGACTCTGGATGGAGCTGCCCTTTCAATACAGCCCCATGCAGCCCCAGCCCCGACCCCTGCTCAAAAAGCACCAGCCCCATATATGGCTTTTTCAGGGTCCAGTTCACCCACAAAGCACCCTCACAATACGGGGGTCCAATTCACCCCCCAAGCACCCTCCACAATATGGGTTCCAACATCCGATTCACACCCAAAGTACCCTCACAATATGGGTTCCAGGGTCCGATTCACCCACAAAGCACCCTCACAGATTCCACGGTCTGATTTACCCCCCCCAAAGCACCCTCACAATATGGGTTCCTGCGTCCAATTCACCCCCAAACCACCCTCACAATATGGGTTCCAGGGTCCGATTCACCCACAAAAGACTCCCAGTATGGGTTACAGGGTCCGATTTACCCCTCCCAAGCACCCTCACAATGGGTTCCGATACACCGACAAAAGATTCTCCCAATATGGGTTCCAGGTTCCAGTTCACCCACAAAACAACCCTCTCACCCACAAATCACCCTGCCAATATGGTTCTTGGGGTCCAGTTCAGCCCCATGAGGTCACCTCTACTCTCCAACAGCCTCGGCTTTTGGATGCAAGCGAACACACAATTATCATTATTCTTCCCTGACATCATAGCCATCATTACAATCACCATAATCATATAGCTGTGCACGGTGCCTATGAATGTGAATGTGTGTGTGTGTGCCCTGTGTGTTTCACAGTGCGTCTGTGTGTGAGCCCTTTGTTTTGAATGTGTGTGTGTGTGTGTGTGTGTGTGTGTGTGTGTGTGTGTGTGTGTGTGTGCGTGCGTGTGTGTGTGCGTGCGTGCGTGCGTGCGTGCGTGCGTGTGTGCATGCAAGTGTGTGTGTGTGTGTGTGTGTGTGTGTGTGTGTGTGTGTGTGTGTGTGTGTCTGTCTGTGTGTGTGTGTGTGTGTGTGTGTGTGTGTGTGCTTGCCTGCGAGTGTGTGCGTGTGCACTGTGCATGTGTATCATTGTGCATAGACTACCTCTCACTGAATGCAACTACATGATTATCGGTGAACAACCAGGCAAAGGTTGCAGCTCCTTCGTACGTCTGTATCTAGAAACCACAGGATGCGCTATCACAAACACACGCCCTACCAAGTCATCCCGCCATCTCAACCGCAGCCAAGAAATGTTAATATCCCTCCAACTTATGCACGCTGGGAGCTTAACGAAAAACGAGAAAGAAAAGAAAGAAAAAGAAAAGAAAGAAATAGCATGAAATAATAGCGGTAGCAGCTAATTGGCTATTTGGACCCTCTGGGCATCAACAAACAAAGCTTTGCCCATGGTGGGATGGTGGCATTATTGCCAGAGCGCGCCAGGCAGTAATTTTGCCCTGTTGGCGGCATCACTGCTATTCAGGACCCCTGCCCATGGAGGAGCTTGATTAGTCAAGTCTTTCAGCCCCCCCCCCCCCTTTTCCCCTTCCCTACGTAATGGCCATGCTAATCTCTGATGGAAATACACACGTGTGGAGGAGCAGGTCTCACACACACACAAACACACACACACGCACACAGGGAAGCCGACAGGGGGAGACAAAGAGGTCAGTTGTCCTGGTCCCAAGGAAACAGGGGGCCCAAAACTGGGTCCTCGTTACATTGTATTGGGGTGGGTGCCCTTTCAAATGACTTTGTTCTAGGCCTAGCCATAGCTGTCAGTGACCTTGCACACACACACACACACACACACACACACACACACACACACACACACACACACACACACACACACACACACACACACACACACACACACACACACACACACACACACACACACACACACACACACTTGCACAAGCACACCCTTTGCACACACATACACAAACACACAAGGTTAAATTATGCCGCACTACTCTGAACTCCCATGATTTTCTCGTGTTCCACTGATCATTCTAATGTGCCTCCATTTCTTTTTTCACGATGCAATTCACCGAATCCCCTTTCAGGGATTTAAGTACCTTGTTCTCTTTTGTGTGCTTCACTGCTCGCGTGCGGACGCACACACAGAAACACACACACACACGCACATAGCCACACACACACACACACACACACACACACACACACACACACACACACACACACACACACACACTCACACACACACACACACACACACACACACACACACACACACACACACACACACACACACACACACACACACACACACACACACACACACACACACACACACAGAAAATAGAAAAGGGAAAAAAATAAAGGGAGTGTGACGTGCACTCGCACATGTGCACGCACGTACGCACACACACACATACAGACACGCATGCACGCATGCACACACACACACACACTCTCACACACATATACACACACACACACACACACAACAATCACACACACACACACACACACACACACACACACACACACACACACACACACACACACACACACACACACACACACACACACACACACACACACACACACACACACACACACACACACACACACACACACACACACACACACACTGCACACACACACCTACCCTTTTCCTCCCAATCTTGACATCAATCGAATCCCTGTTCTTAAAGACCCTACCCTCCTTGGAACACGGTGCCAACAATGGCCAGGGTTACTGCAGTAAACAATTGAATTTCGCTCGAGTGAATCTCATTAAAGCTATAACTAATGCAAGGCTTGGAGGAGGAAAAACCTCAGCTCAGCTCATGCCTGGGGTTGCTAAAGGTTGATGTAGATGTGTGTTTTGTGTGTACTTTTTGTTTGTGCAATGTGTGCTTTTCTGTGTGTGCTATGTGCGTGTACTCTGTGTGTGCATGCTTTCTGTGTGCTTCTCTCTCTCTCTCTTTCTCTTTCTCGTTCTCGTTCTCGTTCTCTTTCTCGTTCTCGTTCTCGTTCTCTTTCTCTTTCTCTCTCTCTCTCTCTCTCTCTCTCTCTCTCTCTTTCTCTGTGTGTGTGTGTGTGTGTGTGTGTGTGTGTGTGTGTGTGTGTGTGTGTGTGTGTGTGTGTGTGTGTGTGTGTGTGTGTGTGTGTGTGTGTGTGTGTGTGTGTGTGTGTGTGTGTGTGCGTATGCATTTGTACCTGCATGCGAAAATGCATGTGTGTTTTATGAGTTTCTACCCATCTGTGTATGGGTCTGTTTGCATGTGTGTGTGTGCCCTTTTTCCTGTATTTTTCTGCATGTACATGTACAGTAAATCATGGGTGTAAGGTATGTACGGATGTGTATGTGCCTGCATGCATGCAAGTGAGTGTGTGTATGGTTCGTCTATTTGTGTGTTCCTGTGTGTGTTTGCGTGTGTGTGTGTCTGTGCATGCATGTGTGCTTGTGTGTGTATGTATTGAGTGTAGAGAGAGGGGGTTGGGATAAGGACAGTGGGTGTGGTGTGATGTGGTAGAGAGAGGGGGAGGGGGGGGGGTTGGAGTCGAGGAGGCCATTCAGGATTGGATGGATGGAGGGTGGAGGCCATTCACAGTCCCCCAGGCCATGGCAAAGTTGCGCTCTGTCAGCCCCATTACCTGACTACCAGAAAACAGACAGGTGACCTTTGAGCACTCACGCGTGCTTGGAAGGGCTGCGCGGCATTGTTGTCGACACAGTGCAAGGAGGGAGGGGGAGAGAGAGAGAGAGAGAGAGAGAGAGAGAGAGAGAGAGAGAGAGAGAGAGAGAGAGAGAGAGAGAGAGAGAGAGAGAGAGAGAGAGAGCAGAGCAAGGAGAGAGAGAGCAGAGCAAGGAGAGAGAGAGAGAGAGAGAGAGAGAGAGAGAGAGAGAGAGAGAGAGAGAGAGAGAGAGAGAGAGAGAGAGAGAGAGAAGTTGCCAATGCAGAGAAAGGGGAGATAAAGAAGTGAAGATGGAGAGAGAATGGAAAGATGGAGAGAGAAGGAAAAAGGAATGAGAGAGAGAGAGAGAGAGAGAGAGAGAGAGAGAGAGATAAAGACGAAATATGACGCAGATGAGTCGAGAAAGGAGGACTGAGTGAGAGAAAGAAGGACAGAGAAGAAATGAGAAATGAGACAGAAAGACAGAGACAGAGAGAGCAGAAGTTAAAAAAAATACAGAGAAATGAGACAGAAAGAGAGACAGAGAGTAGAAGTTAAAAAAAAGAAAAATGACAATGTCTTCATTCCGGGCGGGTGGAGCCTTCTTCTTCTTCTTCTTGGGTTGAAACATTAAGCAGCAGCGACTAGCCGCGGTAAGCCCCCGAGGATTTTAGCAGGAGAGAGAGACGGAGAGATGAGAGATAGTGCCATGGAGATACACTGCACCGCACCGCACCGTACCTCTCTCCAGGGCAAACGCAACGCATGCTGCTCCTCGCTCTTCAACACACACACACACACACACACACACACACACACACACACACACACACACACACACACACACACACACACACACACACACACACACACACACACACACACACACACACACACACACACACAGACAGACGCGCGCGCACACAGACAGACGCGCGCGTACACACACAAGCACACACACGCACACACACATGCACACACACACGCACACACATGCACATGCGCGTGTGCACACATGCACACACACGTGTGCACGTACGCACACGCACACGCACACGCACACGCACACGCACACGCACACGCACACACACCTCCAGCTGAGCTGTGGCAGCCGACACACACAAAAACATATGCTGATAAACACACAGCGTACATGAGCCACACACTGATACGAGCATATTTTAATGTTCTCTCACACGGTTTTCCCAGACTGATGTTGTGTATTGTTGCTTTGATGTGGGAGATTACGGAACAAAGGAAAATACACACAGGGGAACTTTAAATAGTTTTTCTATTTGCAGATCGTATATACATGAGGGTAGAGTGTAATACACCAGACAGCCCTGACGTGGAAGCGGATCACTGGCGCATCGGTCAACCTACACGGCAGTATCAGTGCAATCGATGCCCTGACATCAAAGGCGTGCGCCAGAGAGAAGATACTTAGCACACAAAATAAAAATGCTAACCCTAGAGGATCAGGGCCTTTGAAAGTGGGTCATGAAAACAGCCCATTTGGGTCAAATGAACATGCGTTAATGTGCGAGCCCCCCCTTCTCTCTGTCTCTCTTGCAAATGCTTACAAGCACCAGAGAAGATGAGAGAGTAGGGGAGATGGGAGGGAGGGGGATAGATGGGAGGGAAGGAGGGAGGGAGGGAGAGAGAGAGAGAGAGAGAGAGAGAGAGAGAGAGAGAGAGAGAGAGAGAGAGAGAGAGAGAGAGAGAGAGAGAGAGAGAGAGAGAAATGGAGTGGGGGGGCATGCACCGACACAGAGGTAGGCATACACAGACAGAAATACACACACACACACACACACACACACACACACACACACACACACACACACACACACACACACACACACACACACACACACACACACACACACACACACACACACACACACACACACACACACACACCGTACAAAGCAGGGGGGCGGACCGGATCCTTTGATGTCTAGCCTCTCCCTGCTAATTCGATTCCTTTAAGAGCAGGAAGCTGTTTATGAAAGCATCAACACCGACAAAACACCACCAGCATGCCACACACTGTATCTAAATGGACTTGTTCAAGGTATCTTTATTTCAGGTTATACTCTCTAGCTTGAGAGGTCTTGCTGCTGAATTGGATCAGATACTTGTAGGAGGATGTTTGCACTGTATCTAAAGCACTTGTTCAAGGTATAGGCCTATTTTGGAGGGGTTATACTTGAGCTCAAGAGGTTTTGATGAATTGCATCAGATGGTTTTAGTACAAGGATGCTGCACTGTATACTAAAGGCACTTGTTCAAGTTTCATCTTTATTTTTTGAGGTTTACTTCATGAATTATGAATCAGATAGTACAATAAAGATGCTTCTCATTGCAATCGATCATACTATCTTTATTTGTGGTTATACTGTCGCTCAAAAGGTCGTGCTGAATTGCATCAGATGGTAGGCCTATTAGTACAAGGATGCATGCTTCTCTGTATACTAAATGGACGTGTTCAAGCTTTATCTTTTATTTTTTGAAGTTTATTTCATGAATTACATCAGATACAATGTCCAATTAAGATGCATGCTGTTGCTACGCCGTATATAATTGCACTCGATCATGCTATTCTTATTTGCGGTTATACTGTCGCTCAAAAGGTCTTGCTGAATTGCATCAGATGGTGTTAGTACAAGGACGCATTCTACACAGTATACTAAATGCACTTGATAAAGTGTTTTTTTTAAACTCCTGCTGAAGTGGTCCTGCGGATTGTTTCATCAGACGATACTACTCTATGTGGTCGATGGGAACCGGCCAAAGCAAAACACAGCAGCATGCTTCAGTACAGCTTTATTTGAAGTGAAATACTCTTCACTGAATTGCCTCAGACGCTGTTCGTCATTGGAAACGGGTCAAAGGAAATAACAGTAGGAAGTCATCATTATGAAAAAAACATAGGCCTACATGTTACTGTCTGTTCTGGGAAGAAGGCCTCATTTCGCGATCTTAGTATCGATACACAGCCGGAGCGGCCTGGACATCAGGATGATTATCTGACGGAGCGGTAGTGTCTCGGAAGCCATCGCCATGGCTGCAATAGGAAATTATTAAAGATAAGCGAGCCAAAGGACATATCTCTCATCGTCTTCTAATTTGATTGAGCGGCGGTAGACGGCGGAAGAGTGAATTGCACCCTGGGAGGAAAACAAAATGTGTTGTGATGCACCTATTACCCCTCAGCTACTCGACACATAAAAAGACACAAACACACACACATACACACACAGATATGGAGGCAAACGCATGAACACACACACGCGCGCTCACATACGCACACGCGCGTGTGCATGAACACACGCGCACACAGCCACACGCACGCACGCACGCACGCACGCACGCACGCGCACGCGCACACACACACACACACAACAATATGAGGAAAATGCACATACGCACAAACACACATGCACACAAACAAACAGATGAAAACACATGCACAGACACAGACACAGACAGACACACACACACACACACACACACACACACACACACACACACACACACACACACACACACACACACACACACACACACACACACACACACACACACACACACACACACACACACACACACACACACACACACACACACACACAAACAAATCAGGAGCGCAATTAATACACATCTTGTTATTGCTGCACACAAATCGACGGCGGTAATTCAGATTGGGTTGGTGGCTGTTAGTTTTGCAGGGAAGCTGTTTGCAATTGCCTTGATTTAATACATTAATGCTCGTAATGAACCACTGTATTGGGAGGGGATGTTTGTTGGCTCTCGGTACAGTCTAAAAATCCCCTCTTCAAATTTTTCTCCACATTCAGCACTTCCTCATTTGTAAACCATGTGTAAATCAATCTACTCAGCTAAATAGGGCTGTTTTGTGAGGAAATGCAAGTGCAAGTACTGTGCATTTGCTGGGCAAGCAAGCCAGCGTAATTGTTGTAACCACATAAGTTTTTATCGAAAATTCAGTGTGTTTTACTGAGGGAGAGAGAGAGAGAGAGAGAGAGAGAGAGAATGAGATGCAGGAATAAAAAGATAAAGGATGCATGTATGAATACATGACTGTACATTTGAGGCGAGTCATTTGGTTTTACATAATGCATCAACTCAAAGCTGAGCCTTGATGCCGAACTCTCATTCTCCTGGTTTTTTTCATAAGAAAGCATAAAAGAAGACGAGTTCACCTCCGACAGATACTACCTTTTCAATGCCTCCTCCTCATGTTATTGCTGAAACATGTCGAGGAACTATAGGCTTACTTATTTACGGTACAGAGGATAAAGTGCTGCTCAATTGCTGAATGGTTATGTCTGAGACGGGGAGTGTACATATAGGCTACAGTAAGATTGCCTAAGGCTAACTCTTCACATACTGTGCTTAGGGATTATTAGGCCAATAATGCTCTCAGATCCATGACGCCCATAGTCTGTTGTAAGTCCAACATCTGAATTTATCTCAGGGAGCCACCATTGATTTTTTTGCTAGATGCCCAAGAAACTGCTAAACATACTACCACAAATCTTTTTTGACAACTTATAAAAGAATTAAGTTGGCAAAATATGTCCATCTTCATATGCTTCAATTTAGCGTTAAATACCAATGTGTTAACAGAGTTGTAAAAGTTATCTTTTAATTGTATAATTCATATTATTCACTTTTTTAATTGCCTTTTGTGTATTTCTCTAAGATGTGTTCTTATCGTCGTTAATTTCTCTATCTTCTATTATTCATTTTATCTTCTGTTTTCCACTTGCAACTTTTCCCCTTCAGATGTTGTTTTCACTTTTACTTATGCATATAAACACTGAGTTCCCTCCGTGTTGGAGATACAGTATATGCTTTTAACAAAGACAATTTCTTTTTTTTGTCCCTGAAGTGAAACAAGTATCTGCAGAACAAATTTCGAAAAGTTTAGCGACCGAGAGTGGCTCTTGGTGGACTTAAAGCAAATGAGTTTCGAAACTTACAACTACTTAAACACAGCCTGACAATGTTATTCTCTTCTAATCTGTCATGGGCGATTGGGCAGTGTCGAAGAGACGGCTTTTGGCATAAATTAATGCCATGCGTTGGCATGCTGAATCACTAAAAACAGCTATGTTTAGTCTCTGCCGTTGTCGCTCTCTTTCTTTTGCTCTCTCACTCTGTCTATCACTCTTTCTTTCTGTCTCTTTTTCTTTCTCTCTCACTCTGTCTCGTTTCTCTGTGTGTCTCTCTCTCTGTCCAGATCTCTCTCTGCATCTGCCTCTGTCTCGCTATGTATGTATGACAAAGAGAGGCGGTAAGAGGGAAAGACGGAGAGAGAGAGAGAGAGTGAAATAGAAAGAGGGAGAGATTGAGGTGGAGATTGGGGAGACATAATGAAGGGTGAGCAGGATGACAGATGGTTAAAGGAACTCTTCATCTTCATACCTATTTTTTCCCTCACAGCCTTTTCCCAGACAAGCGTTTCAAAAACAGTGCAAAAAGCGTTTCAGAAACGGTCCATCAAGCAGAGACCATGTCACATGTAGTTTCCTGCTGCTCCTTAGATATGTCTGTTTTTACACATAGTCTAATTAGACTGTTCCAAATTTCCGTTGACATGTTATTTGCATATTGTGACTATTAGAGGGAACACAGATGCTTTTTTTCCCACTGCAGGTTTTCTGGTAGGCCTAGAGCTCAACACAGCGCGACTGGGCCGCGCCTTTTTGCTTTTCGAGTAGGCACGACACAGCTCAATCCTAAGTAGGGGCTGAGTCTCGCTGTGTCCAGCTCAGTGGTGTAGTCTACGTAGAACGCGGGTATACGGAGTATACCCACTTGTAAATTTCAGGGATTTCAGTATACCCACTTAAAATTGATTGATCCATTTTTTTTGAATTGCACAAATATATACAGTATACCCACTTCAAAAATGCTCAAATATACAGTATACCCACCATAAAAAAGAAGACTACACCACTGGTCGAGCTGTAGGCCCACCCGAAAACCGGCAGTGGAAAAGAGGCAAGAGTGAACATGTTGACTGCATTGTATCGAAGATGCTTTAAATCAGTAAATTGTATAGGCTATATTTATAAACACTGGAAGGGTCAGTTGTCCTGGGCCCACAGGGGCGGAATTGGGTCCCCATCACATTGTATGTATCAAGTGGGGACCTAATCCACCATCAAGTGGATTACTTTGTACTGGGCCCAATAGAGTAACAAAAAAGAAAGGAAATGTCCTACACAACAGTTACTAAGTATTCGATTACTATATCAATAACATGTACAGTATTGGGCATACACAACATGTTACATTAGTGTATTATGTTAACAGAAGAACCCAACAGCTGTCTTGGAGCCCATTTTGATTATGAAGCTCACAGCGACCGGCCTGTTTTTGCGACTAATCTGACCGAGCAGGGTCATTTATGACAAAAGGAGTTTATATAGAAACACCACTATATAAATTATTTTTTGGGGTTCATTCAAATTTATTTACATCTTGCACATACTTGTCCCTCTTCTAAAGCAAAAAAATGTGAATTTGAACATTTTATTGTTTTGCTAAAAATTTGTCAANCTTACACACGTATATGCTAAATATGATGTATGCCCTCATTTGCATATGTAAACATCAAAATTCAAAAAACATCCAATACATTTTTTTCTTCTCTCATCATCAGTAATGAACTGAGAAAGTTTCATGGTGATATCTATCATTTATATTTTTTAGCCTATTCACTTGTAGTAGTCTTACCGTAATAATACAGTATATTTATGCTAATTATGGAAATTGCTCATAGTGAAACTTTGGGAAACCAAGCTAAATTCTATCTATTAGGCCCATAGATGATATTTCTGAAATAAAACTTTAGGGTACTCAACATTTCTGGGTTCATGAAATCACAAGATCAGAGAATATGGTAATTTACATAGACAAAACCATGTCACAAACATGTAACCTTATGCAAACTCAAAATTTCTCTGAAACTTTTTCTGGACATTGTAGCTGTCAAAAGGTGTCTTCCATATGTATTAGAGCAAAGAAATAATTCAACTGATGCTTCAGCCTTTGTATAGCCATATAATAAGGAAATGTAAAAAAAACGCCATTGATTTCTACACTGACGACTTGTTTCCTGTCTCTTTGTTCATCAGGATGACTTCCATTTCATATTCTCATCATGTGTCTAGGACCACTGTGCCATTATATCAACAAATATGGAGCAATAACAGAGGAAATTCTACCTGGGTGCCCTCACAATATGCTTTGTTGGCTATCGCTGGGGTGCCCTATTTATTTATATAATATATTAAGGCAAGGCAAGGCAAGTTTATTTATATAGCGCATTTCATACACAGGTGCAACTCAATGTGCTTCACAAAGTTAACAAATGTAAATGAAAGGAAACAGGGAAGAAAGAAGGAAATGAGTATTATATGTTAATACTATAAATGTTTATATTATGAATATTTTAGGTCTTCTGACCTTGGCCTGCCCCAAGACACAAAATACAAAAAACACAGTTTTAAAATTACAACAACAATCGACATTATAATGTTGAGTATCTCACGGATCCCCTCGGGGTCATAAATGACCCCAGAGGTGTTTTGATTATAAATCCTATATAGATGGTCATAGATGCACAAAAATCATTCTCCACATGCACAACATATGTATTGACAAACTCCTAGAAGGAATGAGAATTGCAGAAATGGTGTATGAAAATATGTGCCCGGGGTCATAAATGACCCCGGTCGGACGCTTTAGGGTTAACATTAGGGACAGTAACTGCACTGTAAAATTATACTAATTGCATGGTACCTTAAGGTACGAGTTAGGGGTAAAGTGTAAATAGGCCTACATCATATCACAATTTGACACATGTAGTAGATACACTGAAGAAGAAACAGTAAAATCTATTCAAGATCATGTTCTGTAGATTGAGTAGCACCAGTGGGGCCTGAGTTTACGTGATTCCAGATCATGCCAAAATGAAGAGAAAGTGGTGGGCACTGTGCTCTCTGATAACTGATTCAACTTTAGAAAGAAAACACTCATAGCCTTAGGAAATGACCTTTTGCAGCAACCCCAAAACTTTTCAACAAGACAAAACTTGTAATACCCACTGCATCTTGCCCAGAAGGCCACTGTGAGTATATGTATTTAAAAATCTGCATCACAATCCTGCTGCGTTCATGGCAAGCTTCACCAATTTACCCCCTTCCGAGCCAGACAGAGCTCCATTTTCTCAGACTTTGGCACGACCGACCGAAGTTAGATGATGACCGCTTGCCAATTTGCCAGAATGCAGAGAGCCCCTGGGCCTCCACTACTGTCTAAGATAAATCTCTGCTTCCTGGCAACACTGCATGCTACTGTAGGCCTACCTGTGGTGGTTGAGAATGCTGGCCTGTGTAAAAAAAATACAGGAGAAAATTGGATTTATTTAACCCCTTAAGACACGGCATTATAAATGAGCTGTTACCAGAATGGCAATGACCAAGTCGTAATGTATTACTAAAGGCCCTATGCACTCTCTTAGTAGTGTAGTACTATAAGAGTTAAGTGTCAATGTCTATTACAGCGGGCCTCAGGAGGTACGGCGTGTAAGGGGCTACCTGGATATTTGCAACCAGGTATTTCTCCTCACCATAGTCACGGCCACATGTGTATCACTACAAGAGAACTCACGGAATACAACAGGGCGATACAAGAGCGGTCAGTTGTCCTGGGCCCAAGCAGAGAGGGGGGATGCAGAATTGTTTTGGTCCTCATTACATTGTATGCGTTGGGTTGGTGGGGGGGTGGCTTCCAGATTACTTTGTCCCGGGTCGGCGTAAAGCCGTCAGCGGCTCTGACAAGACTCAATCCAATGCCCCAACGTTTCCCCAAAATCCTCACCCATGCCAAATGGAGAGGATGTCACATTAGTCCTACCTGCAATGGGCTCAATAATCCTATAAACTGCAGTAAAGCACTCTTTGGCCTATCCTACTTAGAGGCTTCCTTACAAAGGGGTCCAGGCTATCAAGCAGTAGAGGGATAGGGCACGCAAAAAGGAGGGCTGAGTCATTTCAGAACAGTCTCCTGGGTAGGAAGAGTATCGCTCTTCATTTCTGGGCGAATCAAGAAGGCTTACTATCATGTTCCATAAATCTATTCCATTTGTACACTCCAAAAGTTATTTCTGACCCCTAATGGCATATTCCTTATAATTAGTCTGATCTCCGACGCCAACTGCACATTTGGCCAATATCCCATATTGGGGTTTGATGATACTTTCCTTTCCATTAAAAAAACTATTTTTGAGTCTTCTGGATTCATCATGGCCTTGTTTAATTCTCTTGTTTTAATAATACATGGGTCTATTTGATGCTGGATCATTCCCCTCCTGCCATGCATCAACCATTAAAAAAAAATCTTCTAAAATGATTCAACAATCCTTGATGGAGCTATTTTTTGTTTCTGCTGCCTGGTGTTTTGTTATTCCCACTTGTAGTCTTTAGTTTCACACACTCACTCTGCTCTTACTCGTATCGATTATTTTTTGGGTTGATAGCACACTTGTCCAATCTGTTGCTGCCTTCTAGACAAGAGGCAGTGACACACACGTCACATAGTCCATGATGGGCGACCACAAGCTTGGCCGACTCTTCAAATCAGGTCATTAGTCCAAACAAAATAGGGTCCACTCTTCAGAGTAGTACAATTTAGTGAGTGAAAGGCATTGAGGAATTTGCCAATTTTGAATTGACTGTCTTGAATTAGCTGCTGCCTTTATTACTGAACTAATCTGAAAGTATCTTGTGCTGTTCCTTAGTGATCCTGACTTAATATTACAATTTAAAGATTAACATTTAAATGTCTCTCTCTTGGTCGTCCTCAGACGAGCCTTCCATCATTGCTTCCCGTCATCCCGATTCTCCATACATTTAAATGTGGAGCTTATCAATGGAGGCTTACTATATTAAAAATAAGAAGAAACTACTTCAAGATAATGAATTAATGAAATAATAAAAGCTCACTATTGTATGTAGGGATATTTTTCATCAAATACTGTGCAGGACAGATCACCACACTCTTCTCTGTGAGCTTCGGTTCGGGCAAATAACATTCAGCCTGACTATGTTCATCCTTCTTAGGAGACAGGCCTGACCTTTCGATCCTCCTCCTTATAATCTCCATCAAACTCCTTGCAGTAGCATTTCAGTCCCAGGCTTACATCACAAGCAGGGGCTGGACTGGGATGAAAAAGAAGACCAGGGCATTGTCAATCAAGACCAGTCTGCCAGGAAGTGAGAGAGACAATGAAGCCTGTGACAACAGTTTTAGTATTAGGAGCTATTTTAACCACAACAGCCAAAATTAATATCCAAATCTGACTCGGAGAGGACAGCTGTTAGCCTGATTATCATAGACTTTCAAATCTCTTCGAGTCTTGGTCTGACCAAGAGCATAAAAATTAACGTTTCCCAAACGGCATGGCTGCCCTGCCTCCCTAGGTTTGCTACTGGTTCACTTGTGTCAGACAAAGTGGGTGGAGTTCCTGATTTTTTGGGAGATCGGAAACGATATTTTGATTGCTCTTGGCCTGACTAGATGCAACACAGAAGGTGTTGCGTCACTAGGAGGGCATGGCCTGGCTAGTCAGCTGTAGCGGCATGAAGACTGATACCACGGCATTGAGGGGAGGAAGAGGCCAAAGTGCCGCACACTGATGAGGGCTTGATAGCCGAAACATGTTTGCTTTTTGGACATGGTGGTAATATAAATAAATAATGAGACGCAGTTTGTGAGTGCGGATTTTTCTTCCTTAAGTTGATACATTTTATCTCGCACCCAAAGACTTTCGTTTTTCCAAGAAGTTGAGCGCGTCCTTTGCCAAAAAAAGAGGAAGAGGCCAAAATCATTAACAGTCCACCGGGCAAAAGCCCTGTATGCCCTATGACCAATCCAGCCAGGATCACAAGTATAACCAGGACAGCAATGGTCTATACCTGTGTTGCAGACTAGTGTTTGAAGTCTCTCCATCTGTTTGCATGCGTCCTGGCCATGCTGGAAGCCATATGCCTTCAAACAGAGCTACACAATGGTCCGTGGAGGCATGGGCAGGCGTCCACCAAATAAGTTCACCTGAAGCAGTTTTGCAGGAACAAAAGGGTTGGAATCTATTACACAATAGAATACGGCTAGAGCTCATTTTTAGCTCATTATATCCTAAACAGTGATATAGACCATTTTCTGTGTATTTACAGCATAGCCCTAGCCTGGTGAACCAGCACCACCCGCTGGACGGCAAAATGTTTTGTCTACGGGTGGGTCTGGTCTCGCATAATGATTCAATGAAGCCAGAATGCCATGAATCTGGCAAACCAATTACAACGCAAAGATGTGTTTTGAATCAAAGCGGGCAGGGTTTTGAGGGAAGGTTGTTCTCATCAACAATCTTCGGATGTATTATGCATCGAGGCCAGACTAAATTAGACATCCACATTTAGTCTGGTTTATCAGGCTAGCATAGCCCAAAAGTTACCCACCCTTCTCTCCAGTCTTCAGTAACGTCATTATCCACACTGCTCCTTAAACCTTCAAACGTTAGAACAGTTGGAAAGCATACTGGTCCGCTTTAGAAAGACTAGGCCAGTTAGAACAGTTGCTTTAATCATTTTGTGAGATTATTTGGTAGAGTAAATAAACAAAACAAAAAAAACCCAGACGTGCTTTAATCACACCCCCGAACTCGGTATGACTTTAAACTTTGGTTAAACTGCCTGCTACCCATGGGAGTCTTCTCACTAAATAACTAGGTCCCCGGGTAGTGAACTGTGTATCTACAGAGGGCCCAGCTGCAGCTCTTGGGGAGGTGCTGGCTTGGCGTGCTATACGAATTATTACTTGGCAGCCGATATCAGACTTTTAAAGCACTGGTCTCTAGCATGGTCACTTTTGATCCCCGCCCACGTGGCTTATCACAGAGGCATGCACGCAGGGAAGCCGGGGGATGGTGGTGGCTGCGGGGTCAGTTGTCCCAGGCCCGGGGCGAGGGAGAGGCTCCAGAATTGGGTCCCCATTGCATTTTATACATTAAGCGTGTGTGTGTGAGTGTGGGGGGGTCCTTTCAGATAATTCTGTCTTGGGCCCAGTCAAAGCTGTCAGTGGCCCTGCATACACAGCTCTCCACTGTACCGCTGGCTCTGGAGGCCGCGGCTCAGTCACTTCTCACCTCGACTGGCTGAGAAACGGAAATTGCTCAGACGTTTTCCCTATACTTGGGTCCACTTTAAGCACTATTTTTATTGAGAGCGTTATTTTCAAGACGTGCGTCAAAGCTTTTCTGCATCTGAGGCATGAGGCATGTTTTTTAAAGAGATACGTCATACAGCAGTTCATAGCTCGGTACATGCAAGTCATTGAGTTGCATTATCTACCCAGAGATAGCTACTTATTGATAGCTTTATGACAGCACTCAGTGCATTGAAAGGTTATCTTTCGTAACAGGGTTTACTGCGATCCTCCATTCAGATTTTGTATGTGACTTGAAAGGTTTGTGAGCAGAATTGTAAGTATTCTCTATGATTTTTTCAAAGTTGGTGCACCAGTATCAGTCTTCTGTCTGTGTGCAATCCTATGCTGCACGAAACTATACCTTCCACTAAAATCAGATGATAAAGATGCATCACCAAGATTTATACATCTGAAGTTTTTTTTCACCAGCTCTGACTGGAAATCTTAGTGTGGGCTTATGTATATTAGGCAGACAGGCTTGGAAACTATAATACAGAGAGAGCAGTGAATAAAACACTCCCAGCATATCATTGGGAATTGCCTTAATAACACCATCCCCTACTAATTGTGAGAGGGATATCATAGCTTTCATTACCCTAATGGTGAAGAGATTGCTATAGACTAAAAGGAAATTAAGAGCCCTTTTCTTTCTTGTACGTACTGGTTATCAGACATCCCTGACTTTCTCAAACTGGCAAAAAAGTAATATTTTACACCGGGGGCTCTGCACTTAACTCTGAAAAATGTTCCTCCAGTATTTTAAAAGAAACTTTATTACACATATCTCTACCTTTAGCCTGGGTTGGGCAAGTCATTTAATTCAGCACAGGGATATGAATAGCAGTCAGAGCTACCATTATTACTACATATTAGAGTCTGGGTTTTTTTTGGCCGATTTTGAAAGAAGGGACAGCTGATCCCAGTGAGCTGAATCGCTTCTCAGACTCTGTGCTTAGGAGCTATGTACGCAATGTAATAAACAGTATGATTTGGTTCTGTCTGTCACTATGGTTACAACGATTTTCCAACTCTCACACACACAAGCACACGCGCAAGTACGCAAGCAGGCACACATGCACGCTAGCACACACACACACACACATACACACACACAGACACACACACACACACACACACACACACACACACACACACACACACACACACACACACACACACACACACACACACACACACACACACACACACACACACACACACACACACACACACACACACACACACACACACACACACACACACACACACACACAGACACACACACACACGGCACAACACACATGTTAATACAGTGCAGGATGGTCGGACCTGCTGGGGATGAATGAAAATGGGTAATGTCTTCATCTGACATTAACAACATAAGGAGCTCATAACTGCTCTGGCGTGATCGCCAGCATGTCTTCCCTCATCAGGGTAACGAGAACATGATTCCACTGGCTTGTGCCGCTGCACAGACATTTCCGTTTTTTTTTGTCCTCCTTCCCCTCTCTCTCTCTCTCTCTCTCTCTCTCTCTCTCTCTCTCTCTCTCTCTCTCTCTCTCTCTCTCTCTCTCCCCATCCCCGTCCCCTGGTGCACAGAAACCAAACGGGCCTATTATGAAAGAACATTTTGCAGTTTCACGTGGCATAAACAGCTCACATGAAAGCCGCGTGGGACTCTATAAATCAGCCAAGCCCTAGCAGCACATCCATCTTGGCTAAACTGAAAACACAGACTGTGCTGTTCCTCAAGTGTGAACCATATCCAAAAGTTTGATCAGGGTCTAGGAGTTAAATTCAAATACACATGATGTTTAATTTCAAAATATAGCTATAATTGTTTTTGGGGGAGTGCTTTTAACTGTTCTAATGTTCGCTTTCCTTCTATTTTTTAGTGTGAACAGATTTTGTTCATTGAGAGAGCATAAGGGCAATGAATGGGACACACAATTTGCTGTTATAAGGAGCATACATTCAAGGATCCCAATGATCTCCTATTACTGACGTTTGAGACCGTAACAGCAGTCGGTTGATTGAGAATGTTTATCACCACAGAAGAGAGGGGGGAAAGTGTTGCTTCCTGGGACAGAGCGAAAGGTTTTTTTGGGGGGGACAAACATGAGGCATTGCCTCAAGCAACACAACCTATTCTTGGGTTAGCCCCTCAGTAAATCTAATTTCAAAAGCATGTGAGGCAGAAAAAGAAGAGACTTTATCTGACAACGGGTATGAAATTATTCACAAAAATATTCAGCATTAATTTCACTCTTCATGCTTGATGGCAGTGAGTGAAACACAGGGAGGAGAGTTTTCACTCGTTTTCGAAACTAAATTGCGGTGGTACGAGGTCTTTTGTGTGGCCACAGAATGAGTGATAGAGTGGTGCTCTACACTCTCGTCTTTTGCTCCACTTCAAAATGTAATTTTATATTATTCATACAAAAATGTGAAAACATCCCTTTGTTGTGATCTTATTTTTTGATATATTATTCAGCAATTTGAAGATACGGCTATAACAATGTAACTGATTTCCGACAGACAAAAAAAAGTTAAATGGGTAATTCATGGGGTTATCAGTAGTATTTTGCAATGTCTGGGACCCTGAGAATTTCACAGCTCTGGATAATAGATGTTCGCCCTAATTTTAATCTTATAAGGGACTTCATCAGAAGTTCAATCATAACAAGAGAATATTCAAAGTGCTTGGAAGAGTTGCTTCCGCAACTCTCCCTGTGTGGTTTGTGCATACGTCAGTGTGTGTGTGTGTGTGTGTGTGTGTGTGTGTGTGTGTGTGTGTGTGTGTGTGTGTGTGTGTGTGTGTGTGTGTGTGTGTGTGTGTGTGTGTGTGTGTGTGTGTGTGTGTGTGTGTGTGTGTGTGTGTGTGTGTGTGTGTGTGTGTGTGTGTGTGTGTGTGTGTATGTGTGCGTGTGCGTGTGTGTCTGTGTGTTTCTGTGTACCTGCATGTCGGTCTCCATCTCTCTTTATTTCTGTCTGTGTCTGCGGTCGCTGGTCTGAAATGAATTCCTGCTCTGATGTGTATGGCTGCCTAGTGAGCTAAGAGGATGATGTGGCTAAGGCTTACTGATTAGCATCAGCTGTGGGATAGGCATTAGTCCTTGCTCATGTCTCCTTTGTATTGGTGCTATCGTCATGCAATTCAAGATAGGCAATGGCATATGGTGCATTTCACAAACTACTCTCAGTTGTAGTTGGGAACCATTGTAGTTAACAGCGTGGATGAGAACATGTCAGGTTTTGGAAACACTTGTGTCATCCACATTGTGTTTGTACTGTCAGTTCAACGTAATTTCGGTCGCTTCGTGTTTCAAACTGTGTGTATGTTGGTTCAGAGAAACATACTGTATGTTTTGGGAAGCATTTGCATCGCACCCACCCCATAGACAGTCAATTACTTTCAGGCATAGAGACTTTGTGAATTGGGAAATTGCTTTACACCACTCACCTTTCTGGCTGATTAAAAAAACAAGATATTTTGAGTGAGCCAGAAAATAGTGAAATTCCATGACAGAGTTCTGCTATAGAGGAACAAAGTTATGACGATTTACTAGGGAAAAAATCCAGCCAGTTGTTTCCTCCAGTGCAAGCAACCGTTTCCTGTTACAGACATGCAATAATAGTTTACTCAATAATCAGCATGTAACCATATATTGCAAAAGTAATAAAGTTGTTGAGTTTTGCGCTGCACATTTTAATGTCCTTTCACTGATAATAAATGTTGTGACGTGCCTGACGTGACATTTTACTCTCTTAATATAAAGGACATAAAAATGAACATGAGCAAAGAAAGCATACAGTAGGACAGTGGTTCCCAACCTATGGGTCGCCAAAGATCCACGGTGGGTCGCAAAGTCCTTTTGAGTTTAAGGGGCTTTAATTTTAATACCATATATAGCCCATGTTGAATAAATGACAAAGCATTTAAACTAATATAGCCTATGCATAGAAGCAACACAATGTAAGTGATACATTAAACAGTTATTCTATATTTGACAGAAGGCAAATTCGGGAATAAAATGATAATTAATAAGTATCATGTGACTCCCTCTCGTGCGCCCGCTCGCCCGATTGGGTCACCATAGCTTACAATGTCAAAAATATGGGTCCCTGAAAAAAAAGGTTGGGAACCACTGCAGTAGGATGTCTTCATTACAAGCTGCATGGTGACATGCAACGTCTAAGTCATATCACGATAATGTCCTATGTTAGGTAGAGGTTGTTTTGCTCTTTACGACGGTGGTTTTATTAGATCATTTCCTGGTGTCCCCTCGTGGGAGTAAGCAACACAGTCCCCTTAATGAGAAGCAAGCTGATAGGCCGTCTTGAGACGGACAGCGCTATAAAACATGGTGTTTGCAATCCCTTCCAAAGAGCCCAGTCATCATCACCCCGAGGCTGACCTTTTCATTTTAATTACTTGAATTACTAGAGGACATTTCACGGCAACAACACACAACCTCTTCACGTCAATGAAGCCTTCATGTAGGCTATAGGCTAAACACGTATTTGGATATAATAGTCTGTCTGTCTGGTCTGTTAGTCTGGTCTCTGGGTCACATATACGTAAGCATTTTAATTAATCAACTTCAACTAGTTGCCCCAAATCTCTAACAACCGAAGCATAATTACTCAGCTCAGAAAATGAATGTAATGTAATGCTTTCTACATGATGATAATTAAATATACCCTAATGATTTCAGAAACTGAAACCTTTCAAGGGAATGACCAAATTACCTTTGTAATACTCACATTGAAATGTATTAGGTTGTTTTTGAGCAAAATACAGTGTTCTGGCATTGCTTCTTACTTTACCAAATAAAGATTCTAAAGGGTTGATATTGTTCATTCTGTTTACCATCTCCAAAGAGTCAAACACCTGGGGCCCTCAAACAGCTGTGTACACACAATCCCCTATCAGCTCAGCTCTAGCAAACATGGGGATAGGTCTTAGGCCATCTGCACATCTGTTCCGACAGCACTGCGGAGCACTTTCGCTTCCGACACAATTCTGACCCTCAATCACAATTTTACCACAGCAGAGCATGAATAGTCAATGGGTGGCTCCGACAAAATAGAACTCGTCCCTAGTTGCCAGCCGATGTCCACGGACATCGTCAACGCTGTGCGGGGTTCTATTGAAAACAATGCAATCGAAGTTTTGCGGAGCAGTGCTTTGCACTTTGTTGGAGCCAGTGTGCGGAGGCCCTTACAGTGGCCTCATGGCAAGCCTTTTGACTTCAGACGTCATTTTTGGTGAAGGAGAAGCACATCACAAACCTGGCTTACCCGACTGCAAGTCCCTTCGAGACTATAGTCTGGCCAGGCAAACCATATACAACTTTTCTATGCCAGATATGCAAAGGGCGTGTCTAACTCACGTTCATGAAATGCTTTGGTACCGATATGCTACTAGTTGAAGCTTCAGACAACCCATTCCTTCACTCACCTGGTAACAGAATTGGTGCGTCATCATTGCCATAAACACGCCCCATGGAGCCGCTGGAAATGCTCAAAATCGATTGGTTCCTTTTTTCATGGTAATTTGAAATGTTATAGGTTTGCCTAGCAAGGCTATAGTCTCAAAGAGACTTGCAGTCAGGTAAGCTAGACAAGAACATCACCCCACACTCAGCCTCAAATTCAGGTCTGCACAGGTCTATAGGAGGGACCACAATCACAAAGAGCCAAAGAGCCAAAGGGCTTGTTTGGGATGATATTCCACGCACGTCCTAAACCCTAGCGATGGCACCTCTCCATCTCATCAACAGCCTATGGGTTTGTAAGCATGAGCTGCGTTTGCAGGGCACTGGAGACAACCCTGGCTGGCAGCCTTGGGAAGCAGGGGAAAAGGTGTGTGTGTGTGTGTGTGTGTGTGTGTGTGTGTGTGTGTGTGTGTGTGGGTGTGTGTGTATGGGTGTGTGTGTATGGGTGTGTGTGTATGGGTGTGTGTGTATGGGTGTGTGTTTGTGGTGTGTGTGTTTGTGGTGTGTGTGTGTGTGTGTGTGTCTCTGTGTGTGTGTGTGTGTGTGTGTGTGTGTGTGTGTGTGTGTTTGTTTGTGTGTGTGTGTCTCTGTGTGTCTCTGTGTGTCTCTGTGTGTGTGTATGTCAGAAGGGGAAGGGGGGCTTAGGTGTTGTGGGTGATGACGGCATTGGTACAGCACTGTGGCTGCCAGAGGTACAGTGATGCGGCGCGTAGCAAGTGGTTTGGCACGCTGACGACAGCCGCGGTTCCACGCCAGCGACGGCGATTGTTTTTGTCAAGCGGAGCACTCAGCATCCCATCTAAGAGCCGCGCTAATAAATATCTGTCAGCGCTTCTATTCATCAGGCAATCTCTCTTTCTCTCTCTCTCTCTGTCTGTCTCTCTCTGTCTCTCTCTCTCTCTCTCTCTCTCTCTCTCTCTCTCTCTCTCTCTCTCTCTCTCTCTCTGTCTCTCTCTCTCTCTCTCTCTCTCTCTCTCTCCTCCTCTCTCTCTCTCTCTCTCTCTCTCTCTCTCTCTCTCTCTCTCTCTCTCTCTATGTCTCTCTCCCTCCCTCTCTCTCTCTCTCTCTCTCTCTCTCTCTCTCTTTGCCCCACACACTCTCACACACACACACACACACACACACACACACACACACACACACACACACACACACACACACACACACACACACACACACACACACACACACACACACACACACACACACACACACGTATGCAGACACACACTCACACACCGCTCACTCTCTCCCTAGCAGCACTCACCAGCCCCCCTGTCTCTGGAGCGGTTAGTGTACCACTGTTGAATTAAAGCAAACAAATACCTCCAGGCAAAAAAAAGATGCATGCCAAGAAGAGCCCCGGCAGACATACAGCGCTGTAGCTGCACAGTAAAAAATGCAGTGTTAATTCAACACTTAGAGAGTATTCGGGGATCAAATGAAAATTAACTCTGACTCTAAATTGACTCTGTTAGTGTTGCATTAACACTGCAGTTTTTACTGTGTGTGTGTGGGAAAGTGAACATAAATAAACCTCGCATTGTACAGGCTGCCTACAACTGTACGCGTAAGCCCTGTAAGCGTGATTCACTGCACTGCACTGCACTGTAGCTCGACACAAAATTATTCACCGGCCTTGATTTGAACTGGTGCTCTTCTATGATATGATATGATTGGATTTGTCGTCGTTTAAAAGGCCGGGTAATTCTCCTTCACAAACACTACCGACGCCATCGTTGATGCGCGCGATATCTTTGTGACTGATCCACAAAAGGAATCTGTAACGTCTGATTTGGCATGAGATGCTGGGTGTTTGGGAGGGGCGTAAGCAAATGGGCTCTGTGAATGAAAACGTTTCAGCCTGCCTTGTGATTTACGAGTAAATATACAATAATAGCAGATGTGAGTTCAATTATTGGCAGAGTGCCTATTATCAGCATTGTTAGTCTGTTGTTGTTGTTCCAATTACAATTAGGCTTTGAGTAAGTTAACATAAAACTTTATTTTCTCTGATTTCACACCAAATTGTCTCTTGCCAAACCTCCAGCTGTTGAAACAAAAGTCTGAAATAAATGTTTATGTGAGTGCTTAACGGGTCTGTTTATGTTGTGATAAGTTTTTCTTGGCAGCAGAGACGTCAGCAGTATAGGGTAGCCCAATGGTGATAAGCTGATAAGAGGGTCTATTTCAAAAGAATTATCATTGCACACTGTTATCCTCATTGCGCCTCCTGTCAAGGCTGGGCCCATGAATCCCCTATATTAATTTGGTGCCATAGGCGAGCACCCCTCTTTGCTTTTAGTGGAATTAGAAATTGGCATGTGTAAACATAGTGTCATACATCTGATCGAGCACAGTTGATCTTCTACCTACATATGTAGTATTCATTAATAATAATTCTCAATGTAAAACTTAATGTTTTATTTAGCTTAATGTTTTAATTCATGGGACTTCGTGCCCCCAAGCCATTTGGCGCCTTAGGCGACCGCCTGGTCTGCCTAGATGCCTAGCGCCGGCCCATGAATCCATCCCAAAACTCCTCACTCCTTTCCCCACCCCACCTCATCACATCACAGACGGAAAAGATTTCTGCAGCTCCACTGCTACTCTTACTGCCACCTGTCGCACCAGGTGCCATTGTCGTAGACAGTTTAACTGTCTGGCTCGGTAAAGATGGATTCTGCTCATTCAGCCAGGTCACTACACCAAAACTTTTCATTAAAAATGGGTCTACTTTTATTTATTCTATTTAATTGTATAGACTATATTTGTGACAACTAGTATAGGATAATGGTGATAGTTAAGAGTGTCTTTTCGGCCCTGCCGTGTCTCAAATGGTGGGGCACTGCACTGCTACATCGGGGACCCGGGTTCGATTCCGGCCAGAGGTATTTCCCAATCTTACCCCTAAATCTTCTTTCCCACTCCCTTCCTGTTACCATCTCACAACATCCTATCAATAAAGGCATAAAAATATCTAGCCTCTAAAATATATTTTAAAAAATGTGTCTTTTCCACTACGTACACTCATATCAGCTGTGTCTGTTTTAGCAGAGTCCGGCTGTCAAATGCTGGGCCTATGCTCAACATATCTATATCCTCACCTCACCCCATCACTGAATGAGAAGACTTCAGCTTTCAACCAACACCACCTCCACCTTGTCCTAGTGTTCCAGAGCTGCGATACGCAGAGACAGATTCTGTCTGGATTGGTGAGAAGGTGTCTGCTCTTTCACCCATATGGTAATTGCTGCACCAAAAACTTTTGGAATAAAATTGGTCTACCTTTACAATAATCTAACTATTTTAGAAAAATGGCTAGTGCAGGATATTGGTGATATAAACTGATAAGTTCCCACACTCCACATTATTGCACACTCTCACCTGTGTCCTCACAGTGCCCTTTGCCAGTGCTGGACCTACAGTATGGACTCATCCTAACACATCCACTCCCCACCTCACCCCGTCACCGAGTGCTCCTTGTTACCACCATGTGACGCAGCAGGGATGCCTTACACGAAGACAGCTTCTGTCTGATTCAGTGACGTTTCTGCATATTCAGCCATAAACTAATTCCTTCACGAAAAAAACTGTACAATGAAATTGGTTTACTTTTGTGATGATAACGGTTTGTGACAGAATAGTGGCTTGTAGTGCTTGAATGCTTGATTTTTGTATTGTAAGATTAATGTTTAATTGTTCAAATGTCTGTGGTGAAACTGAAGACAAATCTCCACATCGTGGACAATAAAATCGAACAAATTGCGTTAGTTCTGGCAGACCACGTAGTCAACGCGCTCATTGCCTATTGGCTGTCACCGACCCAACCCTTACAGATGTCTACGAATTATCTGCGCCTTGGTTAATTAGCTGCTGCTCACAATTGGATGCTAGCGATTCGGGCGCCTCATTTAAACTACCAGAACTATTTTGCTGCCATTGCTCATTTTTGCTGCTCACCTCCTCCCCTGCTCCACCAAATTATCATTACCAATCAATGTCATATTGTTGTCATTGTTGCTTGCTCTGTTCTGGGGGGTATGACTCAGGTATATACCTGAGGATGCTGCTGTTCCCTGCTTTTATTTTTCATGGAGCTCATGGAGAAGCTTGGGAACTTCCTCAATGTGTGGATTCAGAAATAAAGCTCCTGAAATGTATCTTTGTTTCCCGTCTCATCTTTGACTAGAGTGGTACTGACAGAAGTATATTTATGTTCATAGTATAGGATAATAGTGATATGCTGATATGATTGTCAATTCCACTACATAGAGCATACACTCATAGAAGCTGTGTCCTACAGCCCCCCCCTGTCAGTGCTGGATCCATGGGGTCATCCTAATCCTCACCTCATCCCATCACTGACTGAGAAGATGTTTGCTCCTCCACATCCACAACCTTCACCATACTGTCACTGTCACTTGATGCTCCAGAGCTGCCAAACACGGAGATGAAATCTGGCTGGGTAAGGTGTCTGCTTGTTCAGTTGATCACTACACCAAAAACTTTTGAATAAAAATTGCACTACTTTAATAATGAGACTTTTTGACAACAGACACATGGCTAGTGTAGGATACTTTTACCACTACATCATGCCTCAGCTACCAGACATTATTTTATACAGCCATACACGGACAGATTGTGTGAGGGGGTTTCTGTTTATTCGGCCATAAAGTTAAGTCTCACACACACACACACACACACACACACACACACACACACACACACACACACACACACACACACACACACACACACACACACACACACACACACACACACACACACACACACACACACACACACACACACACACACACACACACACACACACAAACTTTTATAATGATAACTTTTTTATCAGCAGAGAAATGGCTAGTATAGGATAATGGTGATATACCGATAAGATGGTCTATTGCACTATGTCTTTTGTATATGTACTGCTGTGTCTAAGTATACAGCTGTGTTTATGTTGTATAGGTAGGGCTGTGTCTGTGTATACATATAGCTGACAAGGCTGCTGAGCCCAGGGGGTCATCTCAACAGAGGAAACCTCACCCTATCACTGAAAGAGAATATTTCTTGTTCCACCATCACTACATGTGTCACCAACACATGATGCACCAGCGATGCCAAACATAAAGACAGATTCTGACTGGTTTGCTCGGTGAGCAGGTTTTTGCTGGTTCAGCCATAAGTTAATCATACAGTAAGCTAAAGTGGTCTACTTTTATAATGATAGTTACTTGGCACCAGATGAGTGGCTAGTGTAGGATAATGGCGATATTCTGATAAAAGTGTCTTTTCCACTACGTGCATTCACACCAGCTGTGTCCCATTAAAAAAAATGCTGTCAGTGCTGGGCCCATGGAGTCATCCTAACATATAAAACCTCACCCTATCACTGAGTGTAATGATGATTTTTTTTGGCAGCAGAGAAGTGGCAAGTTTTATAGGATAATGGTGATATACCCATACGATTATTCTCTATTTCACTTCATACCCTCATATCAGCTGTGCCCTCACAGAGGCCCTGTCAACGCTGGAACCCATGAAGTTATCCTATTCATTCCTAACACACCCGATCCTCACCTCACCCCGTCACTGAGTGAGAAAATGTCTGCTCCTCCAATGACATCAGCACTAGCAAATGTCACCACAACTTGATGCACCAGAGCTGCTAAACACCAGGACAGATCCTGTCTGGCTCGTTGAGAAGCTTTTCTGCTCGTTCAGCCACAAGGTAATCACTATACCAAAACTTTCCAGCTTTTTTTCTCCTTCTTCTCCTCATCCGCATCTCAGTGCCGTCTATTGTAATCACAAATGACTGGCCTTTATTGTTCCACTGGCAGGAATACTCAGATTTCTGGATACGTGCATTAAAAATGCAACTTGATAAAATATTAAGGATCTCTCCCTCTCTCTCTTTCTTTCTCTCTGCAGATACCATGCTGTCTCAACTTGAAAAAAAACAGACTTCCATATTTTTTTCCCTTCTCGTTTTTTTGTGGTTTTTTTTGCTTTGCTTTCCTTTTCTGGCTGAGTGCCTTCGCTACATGATGGTCTGTGCTGTTCTTCCTGTTTTATAATGGTGGTGCTGATGGTGGTGAGGGGGGAGGGATGTGAGGAGGGGTGAAGGATGAAGGGAGAGAAATGGTTGTTAGGGAACGGGACTTGCTGCCGCTCAGGTGCAGGGTGCAGCAGAACAAACAAAAGAAAGATAGAAAGGAAAAAGGCTGGAAAAAAGCGAAAGGGGGAAAAACTCTCCCGGCCTCCATCGGTGACATGTTGACACTGTAAGACAGACAGCTAGCAGAACATTAAGCAGAGCTGTGTAGCTAGTGACATCGCTAGACTGGCAGGTCTTGCCCCAGTTTGCTCTGTCTAGATGGGGGATGTGGGAGTCAGAACCAACAGGCACACGCACACGCACAAGCACACACATGCACGCACGCACGCATGCACAAATACACACGCACGGACGCACGGACGCACGCACGCACGCACGCACGCAAACACACACAAATACACGCACAAATACACGCACGCACACACGCACGCACGCACAAACTCACATACACTTTTTTCCCTTTACTCCTCGCACATTATGCCTACCGCTACCACGAACAACAAGACAGACGCTGTGGTGGGCCTTTGCAATAGTGAGTGAGCTCACGCGAGTGTGTGTGGTGTGGTGTGGTGTGGTGTGGAGTGGAATAGAGAGCTTGCAGCAGAGCGAGTGTGTATGTTTTGTGCGGTGTGCTGTGCACAGTAAATCATGCTGTGTTAATTTAACCCTTTGAGAGTCGAATTCAACACTCATGTAATTGGCCCTGCTCTGTAGAGTGTTGAATTAACACTGCAGCGTTGACTGTGTGGTTGCATGCTGAAGAGAGTGCTGCACAACAGCACTCAGGGTCGATGGCAGCTTTAGCTGAGCCCGGGACAAAGACATATGAAAGGGCCCCAAACCCAATACATACAGTGCAATGTAATGAGGATGCAATTCTGGTGCCCCCTCTCTCCCTGGGCCCGGGACAAGTGACCCCTTTCTCCCCCAGCCCTGTTGGCTTCCCTGCTGACAGCGCTCTTAAGACTTTTAAAGATGCATCTCTCCTGTCTCCTGTCACAAGATTTCCTGTGCTGTCACTCAGCTGTTCACGTCGCCGGCGCTAAGTTTAAGCTGTCTCAACTCCCAAAATGGAGTCAGGGGCTGTTCATAAACCAATCCCCCGTGGTGTTTGCAAACACGGATGAAAAGCCCCACTTTCAGTCAATGCTATCGCGAGTGGCTCAGGTGGCATCGCGTGTGTGTGTCAGTGAGTGTGTGTGCTGCTTGTGAGCTTGTTGTCGGCTATCCACTAGTAGCACTCTGACATATCTGTCTGCTAAGATCTCTGGGTTGTGCTTCTGAGGTGGCCGTCAAAGTGCTTTGCGGCCTGTGTTACATACACACTCACAAAGAAACACCCACGCACGTGCACACACGCACACATACTCTCTATCTCTCTCTCTCTCTCTCTCTCTCTCTCTCTCTCTCTCTCTCTCTCTCTCTCTCTCTCTCTCTCTCTCCCTCTCTCTCTCACACACACACACACACACACACTGGCACACCCACAGGCACACTCAGTCACACACTGCAGACGCAGAGGGACTGCATTAAAAGTTCACGCGTGTGTGAGTTGGGGGCTCGACTCGACCGTGCCATGGCAGTCTGGCCTCCTGTGGGGCCCCTGCATGGGGCCACTGCTGCTGCGGCTCACTAGCAGCTCTGCTCCACAGTTGCCAGATTGGGCAGTTAACAGCCCAATTGGGCTGCTTAGGATAGCCGTCTGTGTGTAAAAATGGTCAAAAACGGCCATTGGGCGAGTTTTTTTCTTTTTCTTTTGGGTTTTTATGGCCATAGAAATGAATACAATTTGGTTGAAATTGGGCGGAATTTAGTGCCTCCAGGCAGGTTTTGAGCACCGCTTGGGCTGGAAATGATCTGACACATCTGGCAACACTGCTGTCTTCCTCTTCGGCACGTCAGCACCAAGGACAGCGGCCGCCACAGACACAGGCACAGGCATAGACACAGGCAGACTAAACACAGCCACAGATGCCCCAGTCTTGTCATCTGGAAAAAAGGGCAAGACTTCCTTTCATGTTTTTCTTTTTTTTAGTCTTTTCTTGCTTACGGGGGGGAAAAAGAGGGAGCGGGAGGGGGGGGCTACACAAAGCGAGAGACTGAAAGACTGAAAGAAAGAAAGAAAGAAAGAAGGGAAGAAAGAAAAACAGAAAGAAAGGAAGGAAGAAAGAAAGAAAAACAGAAAGATAAAATATAGAGGCAAAACAACCTCAAACTCAGAGGGGCAGGCGCGGGGCCTGGAAGTTTCACTGTCCTCTCCACCTCGGCACATCAGCACCAAGGACAGCGGCCTCAACAGCAGACATAGGCTGTGTCTCAAATCACGCACTTGTGCACTTCGGGCACTATTTTTCAGAGCCTAGGGCGCTCACGCCGAAAATTTCATTTGAGCCAGTGTACTGAAAGTGCCAGGATGGTCCCCTAACAATGGTGGGAAAATGCAGTGCTGGAATGATGGACACTGGAGGCACTAAATGGCGGCCATGTTGACAATGACAGGAAATGTGGCATTCAGTTCAGTAGAAGAGTTTGGTCAACAGTCTCCTAATTCTGTAAGTAATGTTGATGGGACACCAACCTTTACATGCCAACCAAAGTATTGTATGTGTGATTTGATTGCAAAACAAGTTCCAGGGGCGGGCAGGCAGGCAAGGCCCGGACGTCTCCATCAGGTGAAGAAAGAAAGAAAAAAAGAAAGAAAAAAAGAAGGAGAGAGAGAGACTTTCTTTTCCTTTCGCCTGCCTTTATTGCTTACAGGGAAAGACAGGAGCGGAGCGAAAGAGTAAGAAAGAAAGATGAATGAGTGACAAAGGAAATTCTCCTCCCCCTTTCATGCTTACACAGAAATAAAGAGAAAGAAAGAAAGGCAAAAAAGACAGAAAAGGGGGCCGCCCTCAGCAAAACAACCTCCACCTCGGAGGGGTGGCAGACACGGGGCCCGAACGTGGCTATCAGGTGTCCCTCCTTAATAAATGAGGGGACCAGAACGAGGGGGGGTACGGTGGCCTAGTTTTCCATCGCCATGCAGCCGGAGCCATTCGTCACCGAGCCACAGAAGACGGCACCCCCGGGTCTCCTCATGCTAACGACAGCCGCTCCGTCATCGCGCCCTAGCATGCATGTCAGTAGCACGTATGTAGCTATAGCAGTGTGTGTGTGTGTGTGTGTGTGTGTGTGTGTGTGTGTGTGTGTGTGTGTGTGTGTGTGTGTGTGTGTGTGTGTGTGTGTGTGTGTGTGTGTGTGTGTGTGTGTGTGTGTGTGTGTGTGTGTGTGCGCGTGTGTGCCTGCGTGTGCTTGTCCATGTCTTGCCTCTCTCTCTTACTCTCCATGTACGCATGGAAAAGTGCTTCCGTATTCTTTCTTTCTTTCTTTCTTTCTTTCTTTCTTTCCTTCTTTCTTTCTTTCTTTCTTTCTTTCTTTCTTTCTTTTCTCCTCGTTCTCTCTCTCTCTCCTTTGCCGTGTGTGTGTGTGTGTGTGTGTGTGTGTGTGTGTGTGTGTGTGTGTGTGTGTGTGTGTGTGTGTGTGTGTGTGTGTGTGTATGTGTGTGTGTGTGGTTGCCAGTGTGAGTGTGAATGTGAAGAGGAGAGAGACGATGAAAGACAGAAAGTCGGAGTGTGTGTTTCCATGTGTGTTTCTGACTCACTGACAGACTAACTAACTGACTGACTGTGTTTTTGTGTGAAATAGAACATGTCCACTGTTTTGTGTATGTGTGCTGAAAGTGATACAAGAGGATGTTTCTGTGAAACTAATATCACGAAACGCCTTAAAACAACACTATTTCCAGACACTCGCGGATATTCCCAGGTCAGCAATACACCTACACACAGACATACCGCTCATCCGCACAGTGTTATTGAGAACTGCGGAGAGAGAGAGGGTGGTGGTAGGAAGAGAGAGGGAGAGAGAGAGAGAGTGAGGGTGGTGGTAGAGAGAGAGAGAGAGAGAGAGAGAGAGAGAGAGAGAGAGAGAGAGAGAGAGAGATTTTTTTTAAATTTTCAAAACACCTTTATTACAAATTCTTGGAATACAGAAGCACAAAAAGTGCCATGGAGTAACAATCACAAAAAAAACAAAAGTTACATAGGTAGAGAGAGAGAGAGAGAGAGAGAGAGAGAGAGAGAGAGAGAGAGAGAGAGAGAGACGGGGAGAGGGATAGAGAGAGAGAGATAGATAGATAGAGAGAGAGAGAGAGAGAGAGAGAGAGAGAGAGAGAAGAGAGAGAGAGAGAGAGAGAGAGAGAGAGAGAGAGAGAGAGAGAGAGAGAGAGAGAGAGAGAGAGAGAGAGAGAGAGGAGAGAGAGAGAGAGAGAGAGAGAGAGAGAGAAGAGAGGAGAGAGGAGAGAGAGAGAGAGAGAGAGAGAGAGAGAGAGAGAGAGAGAGAGAGAGAGAGAGACCCCCAGAGATATAGAATCTGCTGCTCCTTATTCATTCTATCACGACTCAGTGGAAGTGGAAGTCTGATTTAACTCATTTCCATGTTATTCAATACAGGCCTACTTTCTTAAAAATGATGCATAACAATAACTTGTTTAGCCCTGTTCTCTATCCTCCCATGCGATAACCTTTGTTTAGCGTTTTATCTTAATTCTGCTTGTCAGCCTTTGCAGCGATAACACTTTGGCATTTACATTGTTTTTTAGGTCCAGGAACATTTAATGCTAATAATGTCAGTGCTTCTCTTGAGTCGACCATCCCCGTGACCTTTAATTGTTAATTTTATGTTAGAAGGTCTGGCCCTTGCTGTCGTGGACGGGGTTGCGTCCGCCGAGGTTATTTGTTGTGACCGCGCATGTCGCTTCTCGGTATCTGCTAGAT
>NC_085879.1:21167965-21175465 GCF_034702125.1 Engraulis encrasicolus
TGTCTAATTCGCAACCTCTCAAACCGATCACAATGATGCCCTCTTCTTAGTCCCGTTGTCAACCAACATCGCAAAAAAAGGTGTGCCATTTATAGGAAATACCATTAAATTCATCTCGACAATAATGATCTTGACCACCGCTCAACTGGCTAAGGCACCATGCTGTTACTCAGGGACGCGGGTTCGATTCCGGCCCAAGGTCGTTTCCAGATCCTCCCCCATATGTTTCCTGTCACGCTCTCAAAACAGTCTTGTCTAAATAAAAGCCCAAAAATATCTAAAAATCGCCTTTATAACAGTGCTCAAGTCAAAGTATATGTTTTGTGTAAAAGTCTATAAATTTAACATCTCTCTCTCTCCCACTCATTTCATGTCACATTCTCAAACAGTCCTGTCTAAATAAAATCTTTAAAAAATCCCCTCAATAATAGCACTCAACTCTGTTCTCAGTAAAAGTTTTTGTTCTGTTTAAACGCCTCTTTGTAAAAGTAGTAAATACTGCATAACGAATGCTGGCGATTCTTCATGCTTTGCAATTGGATGGCGATATGCTACTGATGACCTTGCTTCGTGTTCTCCTACCTATCTGATTATCGTTGTTACAGATGGTGTAACTTCAATCTGCTCACTACCGTGCCGGGCCGCGGCAGCGTACCGTGATCATTACACCCTGTGGCCATTCGGAATGCGGGGGGCAGTATAGCACCGCTTTTGCAGAGCAGCGTCTGCCTGTGTCTGTGGTCTGTTTGTGCTTCCGTCCTTGCCCGTCCCCCAGTTTTAGTAGTAGTAGAAATACAGTCAGCAAATTGCATGTTTTATTTAGCATTGGGCATTTGATAGGGCATTTGATAATAACACAAGTGTGAGCCCTAAACAAGACCACAATGTGAATTTAAACTCGACTTTTTTCTGTCTTGCATTCACCGTCTCCCAATCCGTCTCTAACTTATTTCAGCACTATTCAAGCCAGGAACGGGTATCCTCAGGATACAGAGTTTACATACCTACTACAATTTGAACCGGTAAAGACAATTAAAACCGAGTCAATCAGACAGGAACACAATTGTAATTAAGTGTGTCCCGTAACGCCAGCATGAGAGAGATCGAATTTTAAATTTGGCGAGGACATTGTGTTGCACGTAACATTGGGCATTTGATAATAACAGAAGTGTGCGCCCTAAACAAGACCACCATGTGAATTTAAACTCGACTTTTTTCTGTCTTTCATTCACCGTCTCCCAATCCGTCCCTACATTACATTACATAACATTGGGCATTTGATAATAACACACGCGCGAGCCCTAAACAAGACCGCCAGTCGACGGTGTTTTGTTTTTATTATTCTGCATTCATGCCAGGAACGGATTATGAACACTTATGACTGCTTCTTTGGAGGCTAGATAACCTGTCACACCACGACGTGTCACAAAAGGCTGTGCACTGCCTTTAAAAAAAAAAAACACACAGCAGTCGTATTGTCACGGGGGTGACAAACTTGGACTAACTGTTATTCTCACTGATTGCAAATGTTTGCAGGTGCCAATGGGAAGAGGGAGAAAGGTGATTGGGTGTACGGGGTGGGTATGGGCTTTTTGAATGCAGGTGGCAAGATGGCGAGGAGGATCCGGAGGAGGACGAGACGCACAGCTACCGCACGAGAGAAGGGTCGGAGAGACTACCGCGGCCGGGGGGGCAGCCTTGGGAGGGGGGTGAGCTGCACGCCGGTATCCGGATGGGGCCAGGAGAAGATGGGGCACGCGTTCGGTCCTTTGGACGACACAAGCAACAGACGACTACGAATGGCGCGGACGGCATATTGCCTGAACGAGGTTTGCGGCCAGAGTCACGAAGAGGTTGCGTTGGAAAGCTGGTGGTGGAGGACGCTCAACACCGAAGTTAAGTGCCACGCCTGGTCACCATAGCCTTCACCTTGAAGCCTCCTCCCCGCTGTGTGCGCTGCCCCTGGCCCGCTCTGTCTGTCACTCACTCACTCTCTCACTCCCGGACCCAGCGAATGCACGATCGGAAAAGACTTTTTGCGCAGCGAGGATGGCCACCCCTACACCATCGTTTTATGTGTGCTGTGTTGGTTGCTGTGCTGCTCACGTGTGCTCCTTTAAATAAGTAGCTTAGTTACTCGTGCTGTGTAGGCCTATTTTATTCACAATTGGTGATGGGAGTTAGCATCCCCCTGTGCGTTATTCATACGAATTCAGAGACTGGAAGCCTGTTTACCCTTCTCCTATCTCCACCAGCTGATCCGCCTCCGCGTGCCCAGACGAGCCAGGTGGCCCCGCCCAACCTGTCGGAGGCTACGATGCGCACGGACCGAGTGAGAGGTTTGAGGTGCTGATCAGAGACCATTAAGGACCCCGCGGACAGAGAACTGGTTACACATCCACACACGCGCGCGCGCACACACACACACACACACATGCATACAGAACTATGTCTCCAAATAGAAAATAAATACTTGATTTAAATGACTTTGTTGTCTTGGTGTTTCCTGATGTGTACAATGCTCCTCGGGGTAGTTGGTATTAAGTGGGGGTGCCGCTGTCAAACGCGCACCCCCCACCTGTGACGGTATGATAAGTGTTAAGATAAGTGTGAAATTATTATTTATTTTTTTTGCTTAGGCCTATTTTTTTGGCAAACGAATTCATTAATAGGCCTAATTACTTCTATTGTTAAGGCGACTACAGAGTATAATTTGTTTTCATTATTTCATAATTTTTGTTGGTGGTAAGCCTATATAGGCTACTATATAGGCTATTTTTAATTAGGCTATTTGAATGATTCAACCAACCATCCGAATTTAATTAAAATATTTGGCTATAGGCTACTTTCGATTCGATTGTGTGTGCTCTTCTTAAAACCTGATTTTAATATGGCAACCAAGCATAGGCCCTACACATTGTGAGGGACTAAACAAGTGCGTCCAATGCGAATACTCCCTCTTGTGTTGTTGGAGAGAGAGAGAGCTCTTTTGTGTGCGTGTGGGGGTTTAATCACCCCCTCCCCCACAGACAAACATTCACTCCGTCACACAGTTGAAGACTGTAGTTAGTTGACATCTATGTAAGCGCCCCTCCAAGCGTCTGCCTGTGTTTGTGCTTCCGTGCTTGTCCATCCCCCAGTTTTAGTAGTAGTAGAAATACAGTCAGCAAATTGCATGTTTTATTTAGCATTGGGCATTTGATAGGGCATTTGATAATAACACAACAACATAACAAGTGTGAGCCCTAAACAAGACCACCATGTGAATTTAAACTCGACTTTTTTCTGTCTTTCATTCACCATCTCCCAATCCAGTTTGCATAGGCCTACCTACAATTAAATAAAATAAAAAAGACGGGTTTTTTTAATTATTATTATTATTATTAGTGCTTGTGGACACTTGTGAACTATGACTCCTTCTTCGGAGGCTGGATAACCTGTCACACCACGAGCTCTTTTGTGTGCGTGTAGGGGTTTAATCACCCCCTCCCCCACAGACAAACATTCATAGCGTCACACAGTTGAAGACTGTAGTCAGTTGAAATTTATGTAAGCGCCCCTCCAAGCCGTGTGAGTTTAACAGTTTGCGGCCAAGAGTTTTTTTTTCACGAGCGCGCACACACACACACACACACACACACACACACACACACACACACACACACACACACACACACACACACACACACACACACACACACACACACACACACACACACACGCACACACACACACACACACACACACACACACACACACACAGATGCAAGGCAGAGTATGGATATTGTTTCAAAAGTTTGAATGTTTATTTGTTGTGATGTTACAAATAGCAATAAAAACATAGATCAATAAAAAGGCGTTCAAAAAATCAAACTATGCCTAAAAATAAATCCTTACAAAGTCTTTTAAGTGTCCAGGTGTAGGCCTAGCCTAGCCTACTTCAATGTCCTTACTCCCGTGTCCATACTGTAAATACCATGGTGCAAAAAGTGCAGTTGGCTAGTGACTCAACAAGGGTGGCAGCAACGCAGTCTGGTCTTGATTCAGAATTCACTCAGGACAAAGGCGGCATTCAAAAAATCGAAGTAGCCTAGGCTATGCCTAAAAATAAATCCTTACAAAGTCTTTTAAGTGTCCAGGTGTAGGTCTAGCCTACTTCAATGTCCTTCTTACTCCTGTGTCCAGTATAGGCTAGTACAGTGCAGTATGTAGGCCTAAATCCCATGGTGCAAAAAGTGCAGTTGGCTAGTGACTGAAGGGTGACAACGCAGTCTGGTCTGTATTCAGAAGTCACTCAGGACAGAACGTGTTCTGCAGAGATCTGCGTGGTCTACGGAGGTACTCATTGATCCTGTCGACACACTTCTTCAACCCGATTGCACTACAGTCAGGAAACTTCCGCTGTGTAGGCATTGTCTACTAAAACTCTGTAGGCCTACTTGTGAAATAAATTTACACTCTTGCTGAAATTTCAAATTTAGCCTACGTTTATTTGTTTATACACAGAATTAAAAATCAATACAATAAAAACAATATGAGGTAATAAAAGAGTATGACGTGTGTGCATCCGTTTTTTTGTTCAACATTGTTCAACATTGTCATAAGATGGTGCGGAGAACCAGGTAAAGACCACAAATGCCCAGACGCTAACCAGACATGGATACCAAATTTTCTATTTATTTATTATATTTTAGCCTACTAAATATTGAAAGAAGGAAAAGAAAAGACAGACACGTCGAGGCTACTGGTCGTAGCCTATTACAGCAAATCGAACATGCGCTTTATGCACACATAGCAATAAAGCAGTAATTCAACTTCGGAGCGCAGTGGGTTTCGTGGGTCCGGGGGGATGGTGATGGCACGTTTGGTGTCTTTCCACCACCCCTGCACGGAGAGTGCATGGATGGAAAGCATATCCATAAAGCATCTGCATTCCTTCTGGAAGAATTAGGCTACAAAGAGCTGGTTACAATTTCAGTAGGCTATTATTTCCATAAAGGAATCGAATAGCCTAATTGTCATAACAAAAGTTGCAGTTTCAGTCAAATAGCTCATATTAAGTGGAGGACGAGTAATATTTCATAAGCATATTTTAGTTCATATATTATGTAATTCATTCTGCAAAAATGAGTATATTTTTCTCTCAAAAAATGACATTGGTTTCAATGAGGGCACTCTTGTTCTGGCAGGGACTCGCTTTTCGGCACGACACTGGCTGTGCCAAACATTGTTTAAAAGTTTTTATCAAATTTTGGTCGGCACACAAGGTTTTGGACATACTAATTTCTAGTGGCACCTGGGCTGCGTTTGGTGCATTGATCAGTCATGTTGCCTAGCGAAAAAGACAGCCTGGGTGAGAGGATGAGATCTTCCTCGGCTGGCGAGCGCTCAGCATGTGTGCCCGCGCGTTATCTTCTCTCCCAAGACCCGACAGTTGCTTATAAGTCAATTTGAGCACGAAAACAGCAAAGACAATGTGATATTTCATTCAAATAGGGCCTACACACTCCAAATAAAACATTGGTCGGAGGGATTTTCAACCGGACCGCAGCGCGAGCAGACAGTCAGTGTGAAAAGCCAACTCTACCGGGAAAATCGCCGCTCGCTTACCATCAGTGCGCGAGCCCTGAAAATCGCAGCTCGCTTACCATCAGTGCGCGAGCTCTCGAAACAGTGAAGTGGCATATCGCAACAGCACATGCGGATCAGCCAAATCATATGCAACAAAGTCGCCAACAAAGCGAGGATTTAACGTTTAATAGGCCTATGCCAACGTTGTGTGAATACGGGAATTGGACAGCCATGCACTGTCCTTTCAATAGGTATAGTAGAATAATAGGCCTAGAAGACCGCTTCGGTTTCTTTTCACCTCATGGGGAAAGCATAACTTCCATGCACTGCACGAAACTACTAAGCATAAAGTTAGCGATCAAACAAAAAATATTGGTTGTTGTCATTACAGCATTTAATAGCCTATGCTATGGCGTTTAAAATAGCCATTGGATTGCCAACCGTCCCTTGTATTAAGAAACAAACGGATATGAGCTGACATGGGACTCAATGTCGTTCAAATGCAGGGAATTGCATCTGTTTTTTTCCCTTTTGTATTCGTTTGCGTAATTATAGTTTTTCTGTGCGTTCCGGGACCTCTGTCCAACTCACCGTCGCTGTGATGTCATATGTTTTTTGCGTTCCGGTACCTTGTGATTTACAAATTAAGCATTGATTACGGAAGTGTATGTTAGGTTATCGCCCCAGCTGTTGGCGACGTAAGATAAATAGCCAACGCTTAAACACTCAAACGCGGCGCTGTAGGTTACTGCAGTGAGGTTTAGGCCCCCTATTGCACTCTCCATAATTTTTACCAAACGAAAAAAGTATACACATCCAGATAACAAGTTTGAAGTTGCAATATTAGACGTTTCAAATCTTGCGATGCGAGAATCGGTATAGGGGCTTGTGGCTCCAATTTAGGTCTACACATAGCCTAGAGCTTGCACATTAATGGCAATTCATCCGATCATCATAAAAAAAAGAAAAGAAAATTCATTAGGCTATTTATTCTTTTTATGACTCTTCTTACTTCCTGGAGGTGTTCTCACACAATTTAATTAGGCATGTCGTTATCCGCTGAATCGGTGCGTGCTGGTGAATATGAGCATATTAATATGCCGTCAACATCGTCTAAAATATTCCATATGGTAATAAATGTTGCCAACACATTTGCGCTTCTTCACCACTCTGTGCTATGGTTATCTGATATGAACAAGAGAGAGAGAGTGAGAGAGAGAAAGAGAGAGAGTGTGTGTGTGTATGTGTATGTGTATGTGTATGTGTATGTGTATGTGTATGTGTATGTGTATGTGTGCGCGCCCGTGTGTGCGTGTGAGTGAATGGGTATTGAGCGAGCGCTCCCAAGTGCCACCCGGCGGTTGTTTGGGTACACTGCAGCTAGGCCCGGTACGTACCGAGGTGGAGGACGTGGCATTACCTCGGTAAAGGGTGTGCATTGTAGGGGGACCGACTGTATCTGTCTGATTGGCATCTGTGACGTGACTGGAAGAAAAGAAAAGAAATGATTAGGATTCTGATGGCGAGTCCCAGGGATGCGGAGCGGAGGCGTGCATCACCCCTCGGCCTCTCAGATCAGTCAGCTGAGGGCCTGAACAGGTGTTCCTCCCCTACACCCCTTATCCTCTGACTGGACTGGGTCAGTGGTGAGCACTCACACATGCACACACAAGCACGCACGCGTACGCACACACACACACACATGCACACACACCAACAAACGCAGAGAGATAGATCGAGAGAGAGACAGAGAGAGAGACACACACACACACACACACACACACACACACACACACACACACACACACACACACATACACACAAACGCACGCACGCACCCACGCACGCAAGCATGCACACACGTGCGGACGCGTGCACAGGGACAAATGCAAATTTATGTAGACCCCTATATGCATTCACCCACGCAAA
>NC_085879.1:21180465-21197965 GCF_034702125.1 Engraulis encrasicolus
ACTACCATTGACGACACAGAGGTCAGGTCCTAGGTATTTTTTCCAATAATGTAAAATGTATCTATGATGAAAATCGATATATTATGATCAACAATGAAAAATTCAGTACGCCACCCCCATTTATCCTCGAGGCAGTGATTACAGTTTTTCTCAATTGGTTTTGTACATTTCTCACAACAGAATAATCATTCTCAAAACGTCTTGTTCAATTGTGACTTCCTGCTGTTACCTGTGCACATGGTAAAATACGTTTCTCATAGTTTTCAGCATTTAGCAAATGCTTTCATCACCATGCAAATGGTTGTGTACAATTCTCAGTGTTTTCGTACATTATCAATTGATTTCGTCATGTTCTGCAAAATGCTTTGTTATGGGAATCCATGAAAGATCTTACTCCCCAAAACATTTACACAGTGACATAACAAGCAAACATTTTGATGGCTCTGACATGTTCACAGACACAAAAACCTGGTTTTGAGAGATTGGCCAAGGGTTTTGAGCAAGAGATTGGGTTTTGCAGGTCATCCATGGTGTTTTGCCACTTGTTAAATCTTTTTTGGAAATGAACGTGATGTTTTGCAAAATGCGAGTAAGATTCGAGAAATGTACAAAACCAATTGAGAAAAACTGTAATAAAAAACAAACTTGAGAGTTTGACTGAAGTATTTGAAGCATTCTTAATGTACTGTATGCAGCACAGCACGCAGTATTTGAAAATGTCTAGTTACGGCCCTGTGTGCAGGAGGGAAGGTCTTTTGCTGGCCCTCGTTCCTTTCCACTTGGTCGTTTATTGTGTCACCATGACTGGCTGCCACCACAGAGCAGCGTCTTCTTCCTGTAGTGACCGTCACTTGCTGCTGCCACTGCTGCTGCCACACAATTGGCACCACGGTGGCTGTGCTGTGTGTCTGTGTGTGTGTGTGCGTGTGCGTGTGCGTGTGCGTGTGCGTGTGTGTGTGTGCGTGCGTGCGTGCGTGCGTGCGTGCGAGTGTGTTAGTGTTCATATGTGCATGTGTGTGTGCCTGCCCACGCGCACTGTGTGCTGTGCGTATTGTGATGACTGAGGCCACTGACAGACTGTCCTCTCCTTCCCTCCTTTCCCTTCATTCATCCCTCCCTTCTCCTCCTCCTCCCTTCCATCCTCTCAGCATCTTTGTCCTCCTCCTCCTCCTCCTCCTCCTCCTTCCTTGGCAGAGGCTGTCCCCGGCGCACGCATCTCAGCCCAGCCGAAATGTCACATAGCAGGCACCGAAATATCACTTTGGCTGCCAAGCTGTTGGCAAAATGGCCACGGAAAGCAAGAGGGAATGGAAGAACGAGTGGAGGTTGGAAGGTCTTCTTTCTGTTTCTCTCTCTCTCTCCAGAACGCGTGTGTGCATACCCTTTTGTGAGTGTGTGTGTGTGCGTGTGCGTGCGTGCGTGCGTATGTGTGTGCGTGCATCTGTGTGTGTGTGTGTGTGTGTGTGTGTGTGTGTGTGTGCGCGTGTATGTGTGTCACCCAGAGAGCGAGTGAGGAGGAATGGTGACTTCTGTGCTCCTCAGAGGCGTGTGTGGAGTGTGAGCGTGAGTGCTTGTCCAGGCCGGCTGGCTCTCTGTGCACCACAGTATCTAGGCCAGCAGCAATCTTGATGACAGATGACCTTTTGGTCCAGATTGGTGGGGAGTGGACAGGGGGCGGAGGGCGGGTATGGGCCAAAAGAACAAGCCTGAGGTTTGGCCACGTCTCATTCAGCGTCACCCAAACTGTCACCTTACTACTGCCTCAACCCATATTGTTAGCCACTCAGAGCTGCTGACAGCTAGGCCGCGCCCTCCTAGTGACGCAACACCTTCAGTGTTGCTTCTAGTCAGGCCAGGAGCAATACAGATTCCGCCGACTTTGTAGAGAAGCAAACAACTACAGTAGTGGCAAACCAAGGGAGGCAGCCAACCACTACATTTGGGAAATGTTGTTATGCTCTTGGTCAAACCAAGTCTCGAAGAGATTTGAAAGTTGATGATAATCAGGCTAAGATGCTGACAGCTTTGGCAAGGCCTGAGACAATGTCATCTGACCCCACACCCCTCCACCCAATTCTGCAGCTCCCTTTTCCCACTCTCTTTTTTAAGGGCTTGTTTTGCTTTTATTTCTGACAGTATAGTGATGGAGAGACAGGAAATGAGTGTAGATGACCCTGTCTAACTCACCCATCCGTTTGTTTATTTTGAGTCATATCATTATTTGAATCACAGAAATGGACTTCATCTGATTTATTCATGGACATTTTATGCATTTAAAGATGGACTTTTACTGATCTTCTTTGCATTACCGAAAGGACTTTTATTTTGATAACGTGCTTTGCACTGGACTGCTCAGAGGGAAAAGGACTGGTTGAGGCAAAGCCACGGACTGAGAAGAAAGCCAGGTTTTGAATGCCTCGCTGATAGGGCACAAAGCTCTTACGTTGTCGAGCGTTATTTTTGTTAATAGTGTACTCCTACTAAGTTTATGTATGTGTAAGGTTTATGCGGATATGTTTACTTCGGTTTGATTTTAATAAATACCGCTTTGACACCAGTTTTTGAGCCGACTAGACCATCTATCAGCGGAGGTAGCTACAGTAAGAGCTTTCCCCCCACCGAGTTTCCACTAGACTACTACGAGATGACGACAAGCTAAGAAGAATGAGAGCTAATCATCCGACGGGTTAACATCGACCATGGCGCGGAACTCCTCGACTCATGCAGACAGAGAGTGTCAGAACGCTTCGAGCGACGGTCATCTGGGTTCCAGGCGAGAGGGAGCACCGGGACACTAAGCAGCACGGGCAGCAGAGCAACGCGGTTAGCAGGCGGAAACTTGGTGGATGGTCAGACATGGCTGGCAGGTTTGAGTGAAAATAGAGGATCGCTTCTGCAACGTTTAGGTAACGTGAGTATTGCACAGTCTACGGACAGCAACGTGACCTGTGATAGAAAGACATTCCGTCTCCAACTTAACTACAGTGGGTTCTGAAGAGACTACGCGCGCACACCAAAAAAAAAAAAACTACAAAAATAATAATAAAAAAAAACACGTGACGGTTGTTTTTGGGTGCATGGACACTTAGAGCTACTCCTTTCTACTGTCATATGGGCTTGATGCAACTACTGTGATTTATATGTCGTGGCGTTTGACTTAACATTCAAGCTGGGGTTGTCTAAGTTAATTGTCACATTGATATGCCTATTTCCTCAGTCTATTGGAATGTATTTCTACAAATTTACCATTTACTGTTACTGTGATGATTCATGTGTTTTGCATGCAAGTTAAAGGTATCTAAAATGTCTCAGTTTAACTCAGCGGATTTAGACTTGGGTTCAAAGGAGCTTGAATGCAATGCTGATATTGATGGTAAAGTAGATGGTGATGGTGAAGTAGAGTTAGAGGAGGGTCAAACGGAAGAACAGACGTTAACTGACATAGAAAATCCAACCAAACATGTACAAACTGAGGACCAAGGCCCACGGCGCTCAGAGTGTGATCGTGTCCCTACTGAAAAAATGCGCGCCTATCAGGAAGAAGAGGCAAAGAAAAGGGAGGGAAAATTCCTCGGCGCTTATCAAAATTGGAAGGTTGAGGTTAGAAACACACGTGATCAGCTAAAAGCAGACATTAATACAACTCAAATAGCCATTCTTGTAGAGGTGCTAGACGAAGCAAAGAATAACATGATAAAATTGTATGAGGAGATAAGGCAACTCGTCACACCTATGCCTGATATAAGGCGGCGCATGGATGCTTGTGAAGCTGTCACAGCTGACATAATCAAAATAGCCTACGATAGAATAGCTGGCCTCGATGAGTTTGATGCGGTAAAGGAACGAAATCGCCTTCATGCTCTACTTGATTGTGACTATGCCCATTCCATCTACGGGTCAGCTGTGTCTGAAATTAGCCAACACTCAAATGCATCCGTCTTAGCAGTCAAACGAGCTGATGCTGCTGCAGAAGTTGCAGCCAAGGAAGCAGAATACGAAGTGATGCTACAGGAAAGACAGTACAAAGAAAAAATACAGGAATTAGAGGAACAACACAAAAAGGCTCTTCAATCTGAAAGAAACAAATTAGAGCAGTTAAAAGCAGAAAAAGACTTGAAAGCAGCCCACGCTAAATTAAGAGTTTATACACAAGAATCGGAAAGAGAAATGAATACCCTACCCCTTGATGCTTGTGCTGACATTAAACCTAAACAGGAGGCAATTACAATTCAAAGTAAACCCAACATTCCAAAACCAAAACTGGAAACGGTTACAACCCAACGTAAACCTAACATTCAAAGCACATCGGATGAGTCTACACTCTCTTTGGCACAAGCTCTTCAGGATAGCTTAGCCTTAAGCAGACTACCAACGCCGGAGCCTTCAGTGTTCACTGGAGACCCAATCCAGTTCATAGAGTGGAAATCCTCCTTCATGGCCCTAATTGATCAGAAAAACATCTCTGCAGCTGACAAACTTTTCTATCTTAAGAAATATGTGAGTGGATCCGCTCGCAAAACACTTGAGGGTGCATTCTACAGAAATGACAAATACGCGTACCTCGATGCTTGGAACAGACTGGAAACCCGCTATGGACAGCCATTTATGCTACAAAAGGCTTTCAGAGACAGACTGTTCCATTGGCAGAGAATCAACCCAAAGGATGCATGTGGTCTGAGAGAATTCTCAGATTTTCTCACTGCCTGTCAAGATGCAATGCCTCATGTGAAAGGTTTACAGATCTTAAATGATTGTCAAGAAAACCAAAAACTTGTACAGAAATTACCAGACTGGGCCATATCTAGGTGGAATAGACAAGTCACACAAACCTTGAGTAAATCCCAAGAATATCCCTCTTTCCGAGAATTTGCTGAATTTGTGGCTTTAGAAGCGGAAATAGCTTGTAACCCTGTTACCTCGTTCTATGCCCTTCATGCACCCGAAACCCTGACCGAAAAACGAAACTTAAGAGACAATGGAGGGAGAGTTAGGGTGCTAAGTACACAGACAAACAACGAACAAAACACAGAAAAGGGTTGTACGAAGCTGCCGTGCGCGTTCTGCCAAGAAGATAATCATCAGCTGCCCAGTTGTGTCAAATTCATCACTAAAGATTTAGAAGAACGCAAGAAATTTGTTAGAGAAGGAAAGCTTTGTTACGGGTGTCTACGGGCCGGGCACATAGCAAAGGAGTGCCGTTTAAGACACACGTGCAGCACTTGCGAAGGCAAACACCCTACTAGCTTACACGACGACAACTATGTGAAGTCTATACCAGTAGTAAATTCAGACCGAGTGCAGGATGAGGCACGTGCCACGGCGCTAAATGTAGCTACAAGCCAGAGTACCAACACCTCCATGATTGTCCCAGTATGGGTGTCCACAAAGAGCAATCCATGCAACGAAAGGCTGGTGTATGCGCTACTTGATACGCAGAGCGACACCACCTTCATTGATCAAACAGTTAGCGATTCCCTTCGAGCAGAGTCCTGCCCAGTCAAACTAAAGCTAACCACCATGCTAGGTAAAGACAAGATTCTACAGAGTTGCAGAGTGACTGGCCTTCAGGTGAGAAGCTACAGTTCAGACTCCTACATCGATCTACCACCAACCTACACAAAGGACTACATACCAGTGAATCGGACCCACATTCCCACATGCGACACAGCCAAATACTGGAATCACCTCGCAGCCATTGCAAAGGAAATGCCACCCCTTCAGCACTGTGATGTTGGTCTATTGATAGGCTACAACTGCTCAAGGGCAATGGCCCCGCGAAAGGTGATTGTAGGAAAAGATGAGGAACCTTATGGTATATATACAGATCTGGGTTGGAGCATAGTGGGTCATTCACCAGCGCACCTTGGTGTGTCCCAAGCAAGTGGCATATGCCATCGCATAGCGGTCAAAGAGCTCCCGGCTATCACTCCTATGGATGCTATTCGTGTCTTGGAAACCGACTTCAAAGATGTCAGTGAAGATGGTAAAAAGGTGTCCCAGGATGACATCCTCTTCATCAACAAAATGAAAGAAAACATAAAGAAAAACAGTCAAGGTCACTATGAAATGCCCCTGCCATTTAAGGAAAGGCCCACACTACCAGACAACATACAGCTCGCCACAGCCAGACTCAATCACTTGAGAAGAAAGCTGTCCAAAGACAAAACCCTACATCAACATTACACAAACTTCATGACAGAGATTATAGACAGGGGAGATGCAGAGGAGACCAAGGAAATCGGTGTTGAGGGAGAGAGTTGGTACTTACCCCACCATGGCGTGTATCATTCAAAGAAGCCGGGAAAGCTGCGCGTGGTCTTTGACTGTTCCGCGAAATATGAGAATACATGTCTGAATGATCATTTACTCCAAGGGCCAGACATGATTAACAATCTGAACGGCATTCTCATTAGGTTTCGTCAGCACCCCGTAGCGCTGATGTGTGACGTCGAGAAGATGTTCCACCAATTTCACGTTGATGAAGCAGACAGAAATTACCTGCGCTTTCTCTGGTGGAAGAACGGCGAGATAGACAGAAAACCAGACGTGTTCCGCATGAAAGTCCATCTCTTTGGTGCCACTTCGTCGCCTGCATGCGCGAACTACGGATTGAAGCACCTTGCTCAAGAATACAGTAGTGACTACCCCCTTGGCGCACAATTTGTGATCAGGAACTTCTACGTCGATGATGGGGTCACTAGCGTTGCGAGCACAAAAGATGCAATCAGGCTAGCTACAGAAGCAAGAATGCTCTGTGCCAAGGGTGGTCTTCGACTGCATAAGTTCATGTCCAACGACGCTGCTGTTATGGAGAGCCTCCCTCCGTCGGAGCGAGCTGAAGTAAAGAATGTTGACTTTGCCTCTGATGACATTCTCTTAGATCGAACTTTGGGTATCCAGTGGCAAAGAAAATCTGACAACTTCAAGTTCAGAATCCATGTTCAAGAACAGTCAGCTACGAGACGCAACATTCTGTCGACAGTAGCTTCTGTGTATGACCCCCTCGGGTTTATTGCACCTGTACTGTTAAATGGCAAACGGATCCTGCAAGAAATGTGTAAGAATGGCGCCAACTGGGATGAACCCTTACCTTTTGCACTCACGCCTCGGTGGGAGCTTTGGAAAGGGGATCTCACCAACTTACAGGACATTAGTATACCCCGCTGCTACGCACCTGCTGATTTCGGAGAAATTGTGAGAGCAGAATTGCACCATTTCTCAGACGCGAGCACAATAGGATACGGTCAATGCTCATATTTAAGACTCAGCAACAAAAGGGGGAAAATCCACTGCGCTCTTGTCTTTGCGAAATCTAGAGTAGCCCCCCTGAAAGTGACTACTATTCCCAGATTAGAGCTAACAGCCGCAGTCACCTCTGTCAAGGCAAGCACATTGCTTAAATCTGAGTTAGAATATGAAAACGCAGATGAAATTTTCTGGACAGACTCCAAAGTAGTGCTTGGATATGTCAATAATGATGCACGACGCTTCCATGTGTTCGTCGCAAACAGAGTGGAAAGAATACACCTTAGCTCAAAACCACATCAATGGAAATACATCCCCACAGATGAGAATCCAGCGGATCACGCTTCCAGGGGCTTGTCAGTTAAAGAGATGTTGGCCTCCAACTGGTTCTCTGGACCCACATTTCTGTGGAAGGAGCAGATTGATTTCCCTGCTGACACCCCGCCAGAATTGTCAGTTGGCGATCCAGAGGTAAAGGTAGCTCGAGTCCTAAGCGTAAACAGTAGGCCTACTGATCAGTCTAGTTTACCTGACCGGTTGTCCAAATGTTCCTCTTGGTCCCGCGCCACCAGAGCTGTCGCCCGTCTCCTGAGATGGATAAACAAAAACAAAGGAAACTACCTCACCACTGTTACTGAAAGAAGGAAGGCAGAGCGTGTCATAGTCAAGGCCGTACAAAGAGAGGCCTATGAGGATGAAATGAGCATAATAAGCCAAGGAAAGAATGTGCCCCAAAACAATGAGCTGTATACCCTTGACCCCTTCATAGGTGAAGATGGCGTGCTCATGGTGGGAGGAAGGCTGGACAACTCTTCTTCTTCATATACCTTCAAACACCCCATGGTATTGCCTAAGAGTCACCCTATAACCAAAATGATTATTGCGGACTGTCATGAGAAGGTCAAACATCAAGGCAAAGGATTCACAATGAATGAGATAAGATCAAATGGATTCTGGATACCAGGCTTGAACAAGGTAGTGGCGTCTTACATTCAGAAGTGTGTTATTTGCAGGAAACAGAGGAGGCCCACTGAAGAGCAGAGAATGGCTGATCTGCCAACATCAAGAGTAGACCCCTCACCACCGTTCAGCTATTGTGGAATGGACTGTTTTGGCCCTTATCTTGTTCAGCAAGGGCGTAGCACTCACAAGAGGTATGGCCTCCTTTTCACATGCTTCTGTTCCCGTGCCGTACACATTGAGATGCTGACTGACTTATCCACAGATTCCTTTATCAATGGGCTGCGGTGCTTTATCTCAATACGAGGCGCTGTTATGCAAATAAAGTCAGATCAAGGAAGTAATTTCATTGGAGCTCGAAATGAATTCCGGGAAGCACTAAAGGAAGTTGACCATGAACGGATAGCCGCTTTCCTGTCAAACAAACAGTGTGACTTCGTCATGAACGCACCTCACTCAAGTCATGCTGGCGGAGTGTGGGAGCGCCAAATCAGGACGATTAAGGCTGTTCTGAATTCCACGCTCTCACTCTCACCAGGTCGTTTAGACGATCCATCTCTCCGTGCCTTCTTTTATGAGGCAATGGCCATAGTAAATAACAGGCCCCTCACTGTCGAGAATATCAGTGATCCAACTAGCCTTGACCCCCTTACGCCGAACCACTTGCTGACACTCAAGTCCACAGTAGCCTTACCCCCGCCAGGCATGTTTACCAGAGAAGATCTTTATACACGCAAAAGATGGCGTCACGTACAGTTTCTAACTGAGCAGTTTTGGAGCCGCTGGCGCAAAGAGTATCTTGCCAATATTGCCCTCAGACAGCGCTGGCATGTCCCCAAGAGAAATCTGCAAATGGGTGACATAGTAATGGTTAAGGAGGAGGATTTACCAAGAAATGAGTGGCGACTCGGACGAGTCATGGACACTAATGCAAGCAAGGATGGGCTGGTTAGAAAGGTCAAAGTCAAACTGGGGGACAAACACTTGAACCACAAGGGTGAGCGTGTTGGTAAACCTTCAATAATTGAGCGCCCTATACAGAAACTAGTTTTGTTACTAGAAGACTACTAAGATTTTACTACTCAGGCTTAAACATTAATGGGTTAAAATACATTCATGGTGATCTAAATATGATCTAATTGTTTGAAAGGTTACTTTGTGATTTACAAGGGTTTACTGTTAAAAGGGTAATTTCATGCTACATGGATTTATAGGTCATTCTATGATTTAACACTAGAACTACCAGGATTTTTCTGCCTACCTAGAAGTACCAGAGAGGGGTCATTTGACCCGGCGGCTTTTACCTAATACACTAATCACTCATTTTGTTATGGTAATGAGGCTGTTAGGGGCCGTGAGGGGTGAGGGGGTCACACCTTACAGTGCTAACAGCCAAGACAAACAGGGACAGACAGCTTCTTCCCAAGGGCTGTCAGCCTCCAAAATCACCACAGGTAAATAGCAACTTGCATGAAGATATCAGCAGCAAAGACAGATAGCACAGTTTGGCGGACTGTGTGTTTTACTCCATTGGTTTGGCTCATTTCTTGAAACTGAGATGTCATTCTCAAAACATGGACAAATCCCAAAACTAATTTGCAGTTCCTCACAACAGAATGGCATTTATCAGAGCTTTCATCAATTTTCAAATGCTTTTGTACATGTCTCAATCATTTAGTACATCCTTGCAAATGGCTATGTACAAGTATCCTACAGTTAACACAATCAGCTTACACTTAGTAGAATTTTCAAATTGAATGTACCTTGCTTATCTATCCCAATTGGTTGATTCTCAGTGTAATGGTTGTCCTGAAAACATGTCAGCACATTTTCTTCATATAAGTCATCAATGAACGTGTGAATGTCCCATGTGATCATGACGAATCATATGACTGCAACCACATAATGGTTGAATTACAGTTTTTCTCGATTGGTTTGGCTCATTTCTTGAAACTGAGATGACATTCCTATAACCATTGGGTCATTTGGCCAAACATTCTTCTGCACAACAGTTCAGATAACTAGCAAAATGTCATATACCTCCCAAAACACCTCATTCTTGCATCAGCACTAAACCGTCTCACATATAAATAGTCAGTACCATCAAAATGGCATAGATCCTTCTCAATTGCTTTGGCTCATTTGCATTCATTTAGTCCTTCTGTCAAAATAAACTGGATGGTTCAGCATAACTACATGGATCCTCATCACTCGCTCATATCACTCCAAAAACAGTTTACCCTAAATTTCTTCCCCACATATATCATCAGTACCCCCAAAATAAATTGTCCCTTTGCCATTGTGTAAGCACTGCCAGTCGAAATGGTTAGGTGTTTTATCTACGTTCAGCTAACAGATTTCGACTATGTATAAAAATGAAAAAGTGAGTGAAACCATTGAAGTTTGACAACACAGATAATTTACCAAGGACATTTATCAGTAACTTTCTTTACTGTAAATTCATATACAGAAAGTAATGCCCATATATCACAGGTTTCTCATGGGTTTGGCTCATTTCTCAAAACAGAGATAACATTCTCAAAATAACATGGACAAATGCCAAAGCAACTAGCAATTGTTCAAAACAGAATGTCATTTGAAAAAATGTCATGAAATTAGCCAAATAACAGAGGAAACTGTAGTATACACGGTTGTAAAATTATTTTCTACTAACTAGTAAAGTTACAGTACCATCTGACCTGTTGAACACTGTCATGAATTTACTATGTAATGAAATTCTTAAAATATGATGTCCTTGACTGTTTTGGGAATTGCGTAGACCACTTTGCATATGATGACTTACACAATGAAATAATGCTGATGTGTTTTGGAGAGGGCGACCATTAGACTGAGAATTGTCTAATTCGTTTAGATAAGCAAGGTCAATTTATTTGGAAAATGTGCTAAATGTATGCTGAATGTGTCAACTGAAGGGTATTTGTACATATCCATCTGCAGAGATGTACTAAACATTTGAGACATGTACAAAGCATTTGATATCTGATGAAAGCAATGAAAAATGCCATTCTGTTTTGGGAAATTGCAAGTTGGTTTGGGGATTTGTCTGTGTTGTTTTGAGAATGTCATCTCAGTTTCGAGAAATTAGCCAAACCAATCGAGAAAAACTGTAACGTGTGAATCTCCCATGCCATGTGACCATAACGACTCATGTGAATGCAACCTGGCAATTGCCAGTGCATGTGGACTACTGCTTCATTTCCCTCAAGAATTTTGTGGTGAAAGAAGCTCCTCTCCAAGGAACAAAGATGCAGAGATACAGCACTCAACAGGCATTGGAAATGACCCCCCCCCCCCCACACACACACACACACACTCTGTGTCTCAAGTGACAGCTGTGAGCTGCTAACAGCCACATTTCCACAACAAAAGGAGTCTCCGCAGGGGGTCCAAAGGGTCAAATGACCCTCTTGTGGGGCTTTTAGGTAAAAAGGTCAATTGACCCCTCCGTGGTAGTTCTAGTGTTAAAAGGTGGTTAAATGCTTTGTACACGGTTAATGTGATTTTTGACAAGGAGATCAATGCTTTAAGTTGTTCATGTGCAACTGTTGATTTAAAAGGGTCTGTACTTGATGTGTATTTGAATGTTATCTTGTTAAGGAACGCTCTCTCAGGGTCATTTTCTTGTGAAATCATTCATTCCTGTTGTAACCTGCACTCATGATTTGGTGGGAGTGTAGATGACCCTGTCTAACTCACCCATCCGTTTGTTTATTTTGAGTCATATCATTATTTGAATCACAGAAATGGACTTCATCTGATTTATTCATGGACATTTTATGCATTTAAAGATGGACTTTTACTGATCTTCTTTGCATTACCGAAAGGACTTTTATTTTGATAACGTGCTTTGCACTGGACTGCTCAGAGGGAAAAGGACTGGTTGAGGCAAAGCCACGGACTGAGAAGAAAGCCAGGTTTTGAATGCCTCGCTGATAGGGCACAAAGCTCTTACGTTGTCGAGCGTTATTTTTGTTAATAGTGTACTCCTACTAAGTTTATGTATGTGTAAGGTTTATGCGGATATGTTTACTTCGGTTTGATTTTAATAAATACCGCTTTGACACCAGTTTTTGAGCCGACTAGACCATCTATCAGCGGAGGGAGCTACAATGAGTGGGAAGACGGGTAAGGATTGGCAAATGACCCAGACCAGAATCGAACCCAGGTCGCCAGCGTAGTAACCCAGTGTCCTACCGTTAGGTCACGGCAGGGCCCTTTCCCTCTCCCTTGGCCCTGGACCACTGACCCCGTTGTGCCCCCTTTGTTGCATTCTCTGGCTACACTACTTCCTGCGCTTTTTCCCGCCCGTCACCCAACCTGTCAACACAGGGCCTTGCTGACAAGCCTCCTCATATTTAATGAACATGCAGAAAAGTTATTACGCAACAGCATTTCTCTCTCTCTCTCTCTCTCTCTCTCTGTCTCTCTCTCTCTCTCTCTCTCTCTCCAATGGAAAAGGTCGCACAAATAATTCATTGTCATTTGACAAAAGAAAAAGAAACGATTCATAATTGATGCTCGCAGAGAATTTCTTGACACAATCAAATTAAAGGCGGCTCATTGTAGTCCCAAACCCGGCATCAGAGAGGGTGGTATGTATAAGAGGGGAGGGAAGGGTAGAACAAGTAAAAGTTAAAAAAAAAGAGGGAAGGAAGGGAGGGAGGGAGAGGGGGGAGGGGATGGAAGGAAGGAAGTCTTTTTTCTTTAATCTCCTGGAAGGAAATGGAGGGAAGAACATCTTAGGGAGTCAGGAGGATCACAGGGTGCTGCTAATGAGATACAGCACTTAACTAGATCAGACTTCTCGGAGGTGACACGTCGGCGTGTAGTGTGAGCACAGTCGGCCTCGTTCACCTTGGCGCTATAGCTCCTCTCTCTTCTCCTCTCCTCCTCGCTGCTCGAAAAGGGACCCTTCTCTCTCTCCCAGAGCCTGCTGCTTATAATGATACACTGCTTGCCGTCAGGGCCGCTGACAGCACTGGCCGGGCCCAGGACAAAAGTCATCTAAAAGCCCCCCACCCACACCCAATACATATCATGTAATGAGGACCTTATTCTGGGCCTCTTGGGCCCGAGACCAGTGACCTTTTTGCCCACCCACCCCTGCCGGCTTCCCTGCTTGTCGTTATGACGACTAGACTAGAGACTGTGCTCTGCGGGTCAAACTCACACATAAAACTCTGGATGGTGTCAGAGCCTCTGCTGTGCGCGTAGGCCGTGCAGCCGTGGCCTTGGTTCTAAATCTTATGTGTGAATAAGACTGGAGTGTTTGTGCTATTATATTATTGAGGTTTACAGCGGTAGTTTGAACAATAGCAGGCTGACATCTCCTTGACACTGACTAGTCTGAAAAGGATTTACTGGAGAGTATTTGAAAAGCGTCTCCTGGGCCCTGTTTCTCGATAGCATCGTTGCTAACTAGTTATCAGCCAAGTAGATTGTCAATGGGGAATTGCATTACAACCAAGGAACATAGCCCTGAACAGTAAACTTTGCAGTGTTAATTTAATACCTAAGAGAAAGGATTCACCATCTTCTAGAGCAGCGGTTCCCAAACTTTTTTCCCTGCGCACCCCTTTTTTACATTTCAATGTGGTTCGCGCACCGCCTAAGCGAATGTTGCACAGCCGCACATTGTGGGCAATCCACATTTCCTGAGGTTTTTTCTGCCATCATCACAATGGAACTTGTTGCATCACAAGTTTAGGAATAAATTATAAATTACACTTCAGATAGATCCTTCCTGTATACAATTCACCAAACAATTAAAAACTGCATAATGTTCATTAATTCTGTATAAAACCACAAATGTCAGCCATTGATCTATTCAGCTCGCGCACCCCCTTGAGGCAGGCCGCGCACCCCAGTTTGGGAAGCCCTGGTCTAGAGTGTGGAAGAAGGATGTCTGTGCTTCAGCCTCTGTGGTGCACATGGTCGAGGACAGCAGCATCAAAACAGACTGGGCAACCTCTCAGTTACAAGACCCAGGGATGCCCAGAGCACTCAGCATTCTTTTTTGGGGTGCAGAAAGTGGCTAACATTTTGACAAAGCTCAGTCTTCTTCAGTCAAAGCCTCTAGAGTGTATTTACTGGAGTCCCAGAGTGCTCTCGAAGTGTTGATATAACACTGCATCTACACTGTGTGCACAACTGTAAGTAAAAGTGAACCTTCCCCAACTTACGCAAATTTCTTTCTTATGAGTAATTATGACAAATGAAGTTACAGCAGTGACAGGGAGACAGGTGAAGGAGATGTACGTGACAGTCTTGTGAACTATTTTCCAGACATCACAGCAAACCTCCATCTCTCTCATCAGGCTGTTGTTTGGTAGCAATATTTATACAACTCATCTTAACCCTTGGACTCTGATTATCATGTACTCAACACTGAAAAAGGCTTGGTTTGCAAATCTTAAGAGAAAGCTCTGTCAACGTACAGTAACACACCTCTTTACTGCTAAGCCGGTGTATGGTCTATGGGTGAATCTATAGCTAATAGAAATCCTTGGACTCAAACACATGTCGTGAACATTGCTTGACCATTGGCTGCAGATGTTGTGTTGGAATTCATTTTATTGTACTGTCAAGAACATGTAATGCAAGTTGCTACTGAATTTTATACCGCACAAGTCAAGCACACAGGGTCACAAGCACGCCACAGGGAATGTGTAAGTTACTTTTTCACCTCATTCCCCCTACCATACAGACACAGACACACAGAGACACACAGAGACACACAGACACACAGACACAGACACAGACACAGACACACACACACACACACACACACACACACACACACACACACACACACACACACACACACACACACACACACACACACACACACACACACACACACAGTACATGCTCATCTCTAAATCCCTGGCTTTCCAAATCCCTCCCTCGAACGCTGAGTTCTATACTGTCAGAAACTCCGTTCTCATGGCTCTACTTATGGATTCATGTCTTCGCGAGGCACGGAACGCTACTTGCTCGCTCGCTCACTCATTCGCCCGCGACACGCCCGGAATTCTGAGCGGCAATAACAAGACAGCGGCGCAATCAATAGTGAGCGGGAAAAATCATTAATAATAATCAGAACCGTTATTGGCACCTGTAAAGGGGCTATTAAAAACGGCTGGTCTGACTGTTCTCTTTCTGCACCACCACCCCCCCGCTGCTCTCCTCTTCTCTCCATCCTCCCTCCCTCTCTCCTTCCCTCCTCCACCCCACTCTACTCCTCCACTTGGATTGTGGGTTGTTTTGTTCGTCCGCCACACCCGATATATTCATCAGCGCGAGTTGATGTTACCAGACGTGCGCAGATTGCCTGAGACTTGTTTGTTTCTCTCTCTCTCTCTCTTTTTTTTTTTTTTGAACGATGAACTTGGAAAGGGAGTGGGCCATCAAGTTGGTTTGTATGCGGCGCATACTCTCTCTCTCTCTCTGTCTCTGTCTGTCTCTCTCTCTGTCTCTCTCTCTCTCCCCCCCCCTCTCTCTCTCTCTCTCTCTCTCTCTCTCTCTCTCTCTCTCTCTCTCTCTCTCTCTCTCTCTCTCTCTCTCTCTCTCTCTCTACCAATCTTGTCTCTGTCATGTCTCTATACAGACCAAATCATAACCTTTAAAAAAGTCATGTGGAAAAAAAGAGAGATGACTAAATTTAGACATGCACAGCTGCTTCATGGAGGTGGTGCCTTGACATTAGAGAAAAAAAAATATCGATGAGAACCATGACACAAGTGCAAGTCATCAGAAGGCGTGAAATGCCCAGAAAATCGTGACAAGAACTCACAGAAATTTGACATGAAAAGTGTAAGATTAGCCATTAACTTTCACATGATGAGGACTCGGGAGTGTGGGAGTGACATTTAAGATAAGAGGCAGACTTTGTCAGCCGTTTTTGAGGCTCAATAGTGTTGGTGGGTTGGCAGTTACAGGGATGCAAGACCAGGAGGCAGACCCTCGTGACAATGACAACACGCTTTGCTGAAGGGGAAACTATGTTTGCCACTCAACTGGCCCTTTTCACTGTGACGTCACACATAGGCGTGCAAATAGGAATGAAGTTGTGCTAAAGATCCTGCCCGTTTGCCCTACTGGACAAAAAAATTGCTCTTTTTGGAAAATCTTTTTGAAAGTTTTTTTTTCACAATGTACTGTGCTCCATGTTGACATGATAATCTACAAATGCTTCAAGATCAAATGCATGTTACAATATTGCTCCGATATAGCCTTTATAAGCTTAGTAAGGCAATCAGAAGCTCCACATGTCCCCAACACCCACATTTCAGCACCTGCCCCCCAAGATGTCTGTGCATACCGCTGACATCACACAAGTTCTATTTGGAAGCCAAGCAGATGTAAACGACTACCAGTTTCAGGCATCGAAAACAGCTATGCCACAGGAAGAAATGTATACCTGCTGTGAGTGCAACCAATCACAAATATATTCTATGTCATAAGAAAAAGGCCCATTGGGACAGCAGGGAACATTGCAAGAAGTGACAAGCGTGGACCAATCACATCATCACATTCTCAACAACTATGATAGATATCCCAATAGAGCGCCTACTGTAAGTCATACCCCTTCAGGTAGTGACCATGGGATCACTGATCACTACAAACCACACAAAACAGATGTTCGATCCAATGTAAGTCAATCTCATTTTAAGATCAAGCGTGACTTATGCTCCTCATGTTAGCCACTTCCAGCTACTATGACCACATTAGAGTGAGTGCAGTTGGTTTCAGGGGGTAGATTAATTCAGCAGACTCATAGCATCTGAGGGGCCTGAAGAGTAATTATTATTAGTTATATGATTGGATTGGGGAGGGGAAATGATGTAGCCTCTTACTGCAGATGGGGTTGCCGGCGGGCCTATTCACTATTTGCTGAAAATACTCAACTACATCATAACAACATTGCTATGACAGTACCGAGAGGCTAAAGTAAGAGATTAAAACTTAGCCATTACAATTTTGGTGACAGTAGCATAACATAGGCTCTGCAGGGTTAATTCAGGGGCTCATATCATTTATTTATTTATTTTTGATTCTGACTGTAGCCCTGGGCCTAGTGTAGTACGTCATTTCTATGAGTCACTACCATCATACCATCAGGTTGGAAATGTTTAATCAATCGCACAAACAACGTTTTCATAACCTGATTTGGTTTTCATAGTATTGAGTGCTTGTCTTCTGAGCCAAACATATTTGGAGAGCCAGCACACTGAAGAGCCAACTACACCGGAAAAGAGCTGCATTTGGATCA
>NC_085879.1:21202965-21207965 GCF_034702125.1 Engraulis encrasicolus
ACCGCTAGGCAACAGCTAGGTAGGCTAGCCAGGACAACAGGTGTTGTCTATCACAGCAGCTGATTAGAGTGACAAAAGACCGACCCCCTGCGGAGTGATATGAAACATTCGCTTTAGCCACTGACTTGTATACAAGCCAGTGGCTTTAGCAGTGAACGTCTTGTTGCCATTGACAGCGGTAGCCAGGACAACGGGTGCTGTCTATCACAGCAGCTGATTAGAGTCTTGTTGAAAAGTCGCTTTAGCAGTGAAAAGTCTTGTTGCCATTGACAGCGGTCTGTTATAGACCAACCCGTCCGTTATCGAAAAATAACAGACGTCCGAACGTTGGGGAGCCCCGTTGAAATGAATGGAGCATTCGACAGATGACGTCACAACCATATAATAAGGTTGCATTAACACATTTTCTTAATCTACTGTAGGTATCTAGGCTGCCTGGCCGGGTGCAATTGATGAACATGCACAGTGTTAATTCAACACTTAGAGAGTGGCATCAACACTGGAACTCTCTACACTCTACACTTAAGATTTACTGTTAAAATGTACTGTGTAGACACATGGATGAGTACAATTTTCTGCCCAGAAATGCTCTGCATTGTGCAGGCAGAGGCACATACAGGCAGACACAAACAGGTAAACAGAAGTTATTTTGGCAAACACAGTGTCCAAATAAGGTGTTTCAGGAGAAGTGCACCCTCTAAAGGAGACAATAGACAAAGACACACACACACACACACACACACACACACACACACACACACACACACACACACACACACACACACACACACAGACACACACACACACACACACACACACACACACACACACACACACACACACACACACACACACACACACACACACAACCAACTGTTCTCTCACTCCTCTCTCTCTCTCTCCCCCTCTCTCTCTGACTTCCTCTCTCTCCAAGGACACTCTGTTAAATGCTGAGAGTCTGCTGCAAAACCATCAAAAGCCATTCACAGACACTCACGGCGAGAGAGCAGGGGTGAGGAAGGGGAAAAAAGACAGAAGGGCCTTGTTGTTTTAGTGTTTCAGTGTTTTTTTTTTACTTCGAGTATGACACAAGCTTTCACTGGCAGTCCTCCCTAAGCACACACCCATAGGAGAGAGACAGAGAGAGAGAGAGAGAGAGAGAGAGAGAGAGAGAGAGAGAGAGAGAGAGAGAGAGAGAGAGAGAGAGAGACAAAGAGAGAGACAGAGACAAAGAGAGAGAGAGAGAGAGAGAGAGAGAGAGAGAGAGAGAGAGAGAGAGAGAGAGAGAGAGAGAGAGAGAGGAGATGAAGTGAGATGAGATGAGATGCGATGAAAAAATAATAATGTGTGTTTGTGTCTGTGAGTACGGGAGTGGCAGGAATCCTGTAAACACATTTGCAGGTTAAAAATATATATCACGTACTGTACTGTATATTACGTTTCATATGTTTAATGTATAATAATCTTTATTTTAGCGGGGAGTAAAGCATGCAGCATTAGAATCAGTATGCAGTGTCGTTCCTAAGGCTCTCCTCCGCATATACCTTCCTTCCTTGGGTATTCCATATATTGTGTTTTTTCTCCTGGACTCGACCCTGCGAACACAGCCTATTTTATCTATACTGAGCCACTCAATATTTATAAACCTGGTAAGCCAAGCAAAACTAATATCTCATTTTCATGGATGTTTGTCATGCACTGCTGCCACAATTATAATGGAAACGGCCATGGGAGAGAGAGGAAAGAAAGAAAGAAAAAAAATTGCGCACAGCCGGAATAAACAAAGGCGATGGCACAAGTTCACATGTGAGGATGAGTGTATCGGAAAAGGCCAGGCTGAGTGAGAGAGGAGAAAACCGTGTCCCTCAGCACGTCGGTGAGAAAAAAATATTGCAATTTATATTAAAATGGAAAATATTGTATTTGCTAGAGGAACACAATGCAAACTAATTGAATCGTTGTGTTTAATCGACCGAAAATAAGCGTTACGTCCAAATGTTTCTATTTTTAGGGGGAAGGAATACAGAATAAATAGGCCTAGTCATATTCTTGAAAAGTAATTTCCGGTTCGTTTTTGACGGACAGGTTGGATTGTATGAAGACAAGAAAGTTACCCCAAACGTCCTCAGCATGTTTTTTTATTATCATTATTTTATTGGTATTTTTTACTTTATTTATGATAGGACAGTGAAGGTGGTGACAGGAAGCGAGTGGGGAGAGAAGGGCCGGCAAAGGACCCGGGTCGGAAATCGAACCCGGGTCAGCCGCATGGTAGATGAGTGCCCTACCGTTTGGCCACGGCAGGGCCCTATGCATGTTTTAACAAGAGCTTTCAGCCTCGTGCTTACGACCGTGTTGTGTTGGAGCTGCATCTGTATTCTGAGCACAAAGCTCTGAATGAAATTACCTTACTCCGCAGGAAAGCACCAACACTCTGATGGAGTCTGTAGTACGAAAAAAAAAAAGAAATGCAGCATGGAAGAAGTCAATCAGAATGTCCCGTACCAAAACAAACACAAAATGGGAGGACCCAGTCGTACGTACCCCCATGGGTGGGGGTGGAAGTCCACTGATGGAAGGAGGGGGGCAAATAGGTATGTTGTGCAGGGACTCTGGAGAGAGGTGGTGTGGAATTGGGTCTTCATTACATTGCATGTATTGAGGGGGGGGGGGGGGGGGGGTGATATATATTGAGAGGGGGGCCCTTTCAGATGTTATTGTTGTCCAGGGCCTAGGGAGAGAGGTGGTCCATGAAAAATGGTCCCTCATTACATTGCATGTATTGAGAGGGGGGCCCTTTCAGATGTTATTGTTGTCCAGGGCCTAGGGAGAGAGGTGGTCCATGAAAAACGGTCCCTCATTACATTGCATGAGAGGGGGGGGGGGGGGGGGGGGGGGGGGGTGGGGCTCTGAGATGGGTGTTTTTTTTTACTTCGAGTATGACACAAGCTTTCACTGGCAGTCCTCCCTAAGCACACACCCATAGAAGAGAGACAGAGCAAAAGAGAGAGAGAGAGAGAGAGAGAGAGAGAGAGAGAGAGAGAGAGAGAGAGAAAGAGAGAGATGGGGCCTTTCAGATGTTTTTTTTTGTCTGAGGCCCTGTGAAGGGCTGTCAGCGGCCCCAGGTGGGCCCCAGCCAGACAGGTAAAGGCAAAATGACAGCCGTGGTTTGAAACAGTGAGAGCAAATGAGAGACGGAGAGAGTGGTAAGTGCATCATCATCATCATTGTATATTTTTTTCCCATTTACTGCATAGTGTCTACAGAGTAACAGCGTAAAAGCAGTGGGGGGGGAGGTAAAAAAAAGCAAATGGTTGCTATTAAATGTTTTGTATAAACCAACGAATGGAATGAAATAAGAGAAAAAGAAGAAAAACAAATAACACCAGCAACATCTCGGCCAACGAAAGAAAACGAAAAGTGCTCTCCCTCCCTCCGTCACTTCTGTAGAGAGCGTAATGGAGCTGTGGGCGATGCGGGGAATCTGTTTGGGGCGGCGGGAGATGCCGTGGGCAATTTGTCTGATTGCGCGGCATCGGAAAAAGTGGACATGCCAAGCCGGCGTCACGGGCCTCATTAGGTTCTGAAGAGGAATGTAATACGGTCCCATCTCTGCTGCCCAGCTGGACGCCAATGAGAGGAAATGTGTACAATGTAGTGCTGAAGAGAAGGAGGGAAGAGAGGGAGAGAGAGAGAGAGAGAGAGAGAGAGAGAGAGAGAGAGAGAGAGAGAGAAGAAATTTGTACATTGGCGCTGAAGAGGGATATAGAAGCAGATAGAAATACAGAGCACGAGAGAGAGAGAGAGAGAGAGAGAGAGAGAGAGAGAGAGAGAGAGAGAGAGAGAGAGAGAGAGAAAGCGAAAGAGAGATAATGGTACAGAGAGAGAGAGAGAGAGAGGAAAGCGAGTGGGGCCTCAGTACCTTGCTCATGATGCCACCCATCATAGCTGACGAGCTGAGAGGGTCCCTAGTCGTAAAGAGAGCTGTTAAGGTGTGCGCTTTTGTTTCCGTACCAGGACCGGGCAGCTGGATTCATGCTGCGAGTGGCGGAAAACAGAAAAGAGGCTGTCTAGCTTGTTCCAAGATGCCCCTATTACCATACAGACAACATAGCCCAGGGGATGAACAAGCCACTTGGGTGCTCTCTTGGTTCTCCAGCCATCCATCCATGCTTTTGGGTTGGTAGAGGTCAGAGTTAGCCTCGCGAGACCATCCACGTACTTCCGGCCAAGGATTGCCTTAATACGAAATGAAATGGTAGTATTATGGGATGGTCAGGACCAGGCTAGGTCAGAGTGTGGGCAGAGCTGGTTACAGTGGGGTCATGGTGGGTTACACAGGACCATCCAAACTGCGCTGACCTCTTCCTGTGACCTTACGAAAGTCGACCATGGTTTTACCGTAGTAGTAACCATGGTTTTACCATGGTATGTCAAGGTTACTCCAAGTACTCCGAAACACCATACAGTATTACTATGGCTTATCCATGTTTTTTTGGGTAACCATGAAAACCGTGGTTCCTGACTAACCATGGATCATGGATATTCATGGTTTTTGTGTTTTTTTTCAGGCTGGTTTGTGACTGGTTTAACCATGATAGAACCATAGTAACAAAAAAAACGTGCCGAACCATGCTCAAAAAACATGAAAACCATGATTTTGGTCAATTTTGGTCGTAAGGGGCGACTGAAGTGGCCAGAAGTGGAGTGAGAACCAGAGTGGGAGGCCAGAGGTGGGGCGAGAACCCGAGTACATGGGAGGCGATAGGTCACCATGAGGATCAGCACGAATGCCGGTGAGTTACAGGGTGCGTATGAAGTGGTGACGGGTTATGGCGAGAGTGCATACGGGTGCTGTGGGGTGAGAGGTGGGGCAAGAACCAGAGTAGGTGGGAGGCCAGAGGTGGGGCGAGAACCCGAGTACATGGGAGGTGAGAGGTCACATTGAGGATCAGTACGAGTGGCGGCGAGTTACAGGGTGCGTATAATGTGGTGACAGG
>NC_085879.1:21220465-21222965 GCF_034702125.1 Engraulis encrasicolus
CTTGACTTTATTCCTTTACCCTAATTGAACCCGAGTTGTAATGTGTTTGCTCACCAGACATTTGGGGGTGAACTCAATGCGTGATGAGCTGATTGTTTGTTACCGACTCCCTCATCCATCTCTCTCTATACAGATGCCCAGCTTGATTCATGCTGCATGCCGGCAGGCATTGAGGCCTCGTGAGAGCAGCAACTTGGCTGTCTGGAAGAATCCAGCGCTCAAGTGTTGATTAAAGATGTCTTTTTTTTCACAGAGTCTAACCACAATCGATGGCTCCGCGATTGATCTTGCGAAAGCAACTACAAAAGGTGAAAGAATAAATTTGTGTTTCGAGTCAGGATGTGGATGTGTGAGGAGGCCTGATGGCTGGGGGAGAGAATGAAGAAGAGATGAAGAGGAGCGGATAGCTTCATGTTTCATTCTTCCCCATCTATCTATCTATCTATCTATCTATCTATCTATCTATCTATCTATCTATCTATCTATCTATCTATCTATCTATCTATCTATCTATCTATCTATCTATCTATCTATCTATCTATCGGTGAGATCTCTTTTTTGTGGTTCTCTCTCCATACACCAGCAGGGGAGGATATCCCACAGGGTCCCCCATCCCTAATGACATGATCGGTACATGGAGTCCATGGCAACAGGGCAGCCAGCAGGCAATTGGGTTAGTTTTCCGTGGCCCAAAGAGAGAGGGGCCCAGAATTGGCTCCTCATTACATTGTATGTATTAAATGGTGGGTGGGGGTGGAGGCTTTCAGATTAATTTATACCAGTCCTAGCCAAAGCTGTAAATCGCCCTGCATGCCATTCATCATTGCTGGTTACTGCATCACTGGCCACTGTGGGTCAAGGCTGTAGTAACTTACTTGGGAGAGAACATGCGTGCTTGAGTCTGTTGATGTGAACATGAGATGACCTGACAACTTGAGGAAGGGAAGCAGCGTGAGAGCCCTCCTGCCTGGCCGCCTCATCTTTTATTCCTGTCTCGTGTCGAAACGGATAGACTGGCAAGCCAGACTGTAACATGAAGTGAATAGACTGGGCTTGCATCATTGGCGAATCTAAACATGGCGGGTGGAACCAATGGTTGGAGCTCTATAGAAAGAGTAGTCAACTCAGCCAGCAGGGTCTTTATCAGTCATGCCTGATGAGGATCCTGCTGGGTCAAAACGTTGTATGACTTGAATAAAGCTTCAAAGCGATGCTACAGCGCGCTAAAGTACTTCACAACTCTTACTATTTCTAATACACCTTTGTCCTGCACCTGGCCTCAGTGAGGTGGGATGTGCATACATTTAAGGTAGGCTTACACTGTGCCACTTTTTGCCCGATTTTGCCATGATTTGTCATTCGCACGATTTCTTGCTCAATCGGAGGTCAATCGTGAGTCTCGCGTCGTGTAGTGTACATGGGGTAACGACAAGCGATTTCACCTCACAATTGTGCAATCATAGGGTCACAAGAAAATCTAAATTGTTTGAAATCCTGGTCGTCCGTCCCTCTTGAGTAAATCGCACAGTTAAAGCAGTGCTACGACCCAATTTGACGCAACACTGACAGGGCAGTGTGATTCGCTCGTGACCGCGTCCTCATCTCCACATCAGGTGTGCATTTTCCCTGTGTCATCTGCAGTCCCGATAAACAAACTTGTCGTGACGCACAGTGTGAGCATTCTGCTCGCATAGGACCTTTGGCTCGTTTGAAGTGAGGAAGTGAGTCGTGAGATGTGAACTTTTAAACCGTGCAATTCCCTCGTGCAGTGTGAGCAGGAGCGTAATTCCTGCGATTGAAAATATTGCACAGTGTAAGCCAGCCTTTACTTTTCTGAAGATTTGCCACTCAAAGTACCCATGGGGTGTTTTTAACTGCAGGTACTGCCATAGGCCTGTGCTGCTATGCTAAGTCCACCCAAATAACTCACAGAAAACAAACTTGCTAGGGAGAGTGTTTGGAAGTCAGAGGCGTGCTCAGTCCCTTTAGGAAGATGAAAAAAGTATTCTTGTGGGTGCTCTTTGGTTCAAGGTTCAATGTCAAAAAAGTTGCTTGAAAAGAGAAAAAAACTTTTCTTCACCAAGGCACTCCAAAAAGTATAGTTAAAATGTCTTTATTATTATGACATGTCCATTAAGGACTTTTAAAATTGCCCACGCGTAGCGGCAGTTGAGCCTTCTTCAGGGCATGCTAGTGAGAGTCTTGTGATTGGAGAACAGATTCTTGGCCGAGCCACAACTCTCTCCTATGGTGCGATACCAGACCAACACCCTGGGCAAAAGTTACTGTAATTCGGCCACTAAGGTTCATCAGGTTTACTTGGCTCCCATGCTAAGCCCATTCCGATGACCTTGTACAGATTCAAAAAGGGAAAACAACTTCCCAGATATAGAGGCCCAACCATCATTATCCCCTATGGTGCAACACTAGATGAAGCCACCATGATGTTCAGCCTCAATGGCTAGTGGATAGTTTACTCCACTACTGACATTTGCAGGCC
>NC_085879.1:21232965-21247965 GCF_034702125.1 Engraulis encrasicolus
TTCATTCGTTTCTTCTTGCGTTTGTCCACATCCAAAACAGTTCCGTGTCGGGAAAAGGCGCGTTATTGAACAATCGACGTTTGCCCAGTGCTTGTTACAGCACGTGGCTTAATGCTTCACAGTTTTTTTAAACAAAATACACTGTAAATGTAGCACCTTGCTGTCTGTGCGATGTCAACTGGCCTGGGACAGTTTGGTGGTTTGGCAGTACAGAGAGTAATGTGTCGTCTTCAAAATTAACTTGTATTATAAAAGCAACTGTCTTGAGCCAAAAATGTAGAGCGTAATGTAGGCTAAACTGGCGTCTGCGCAACATCCAGTGAGAGATTATGTCGCTTGATTTTCAGTTTGTATTTGCGCTGGATTTGACGCTTGAACCAATTGGAAGGGGGGCCCCCTCCAGATGGGGGTACTTTGACTGACTAAATTGTCGTTGCGCTGTTTGGCAATTGACATTTTCACGCTGTCGCTGATGCAAACCTATTGGGAGGGGGGCCCCCTCGAGCAGGGGGTATTAGAGAGGCGCTGTTGCTTCCCTCGCAGCAGAGCCCTTCATACAGATGACAGTGCCTTATTGTAAAGCTATTTAAAATCGTCATTGCTGTTGGGTCCTAGGCAACTGCCTACATTGCTTACCTTAACGCAACAGCCTGCACGTACGCACACGCACACGCACACGCACACGCACACACACCACACACACACACACACACACACACACACACACACACACACACACACACACACACACACACACACACACACACACACACACACAAACTTAAGCTACACATCGTTTGGAGTTTGCCCTTGCTCAGGTTTAGGTTGCAAATTATGCATATTATACTATATGTACTGTATACCATACTATACTCCTTCACATATCAAAATTCACAACCTAGTGTGAGATACCTTTCCCAACAACCAACAACAGCAATAACTAAATATAGACCTATACATTGTACACACACACACACACACACACACACACACACACACACACACACACACACACACACACACACACACACACACACACACACACACACACACACACACACACACACACACACACACACACACATACACTTGCTACATTGTTCATATACAATTACATTCACAAGCACGCACGCACGCACACACGCACCTCTCTCACACACACACACACACACACACACACACACACACACACACACACACACACACACACACACACACACACACACACACACACACAGACCACAGACACACACACACACACACACACACACACACACATACACACACACACACACACACGGCGACCCTGTTGTTCAGGCTCTGTTTAAATTCACCCAAGAGCATGTACACTATTTTGCCTCACATAGCATTATAAAAGCTTCCTAGTCCAGCGGATGGGTGATTTGATCGTGCACTTTTGAGTAAAAGCATGAAAATCGGTACACATATCCTTCTTGATATGCTGATTAACATTAGCGTTGGAGGCGTCGCGAAAAATTCAGGGTTTTCAAGATGGCCGCCAAATCCAATATGACCGACCCATATCAATGAATCTACCTGACACTTGGTAGTAACAGCATGAAAATCGGTACACATATCCTTCTTGATATGTTGATTAACATTAGCATTGGAGGCGTCACGAAAAATGTATTAATTTTCAAGATGGCCGCCAAATCCAATATGGTCAATTCATATTTATGAATCTACCTATCTACCTAACACTTCGTAGTAAAGGCATGAAAATTGGTACACATATCCTTCTTGATATGCTGATTAAGTTAAGCGTTGGAGGCGTTGCGCAAAATTCATCGTTTTCAAGATGGCCGCCAAATCCAATAAGACCGACCCATATTAATGAATCTACCTGAGACTTGGTAGTAAAAGCATGAAAATCGGTACACATGTCCTTGATATGCTGATTAATATTAGCATTGGAGGCGTCGCGGGGGAAAAAAATCATTGTTTTCAAGATGGCCGCCAAATCAAATATGGCCAGCCCATATTAACTACCTGGTAATTTGTGGTAAAAGCATGACAATTGGTACACATAGTTACTTCTTTACATTAGATGCTTATTCATATTAGGGGCCATGAACAAAAATCAAATATAACTGACCCATATTACAATACAATACATTGCAATATGAATTTATGTAGCACAGTATCACAACTATGAAGTTTACTCAAAGTGCTTTGAACAAAGACATACACGCATACATACACATTCACACACCAGCTGTGCACAGTGTGCAGACTGCCGTACGGCACCGGTTGTCACGCGAGACACAGACACAGACACAGACACACACACACACACACACACACACACACACACACACACACACACACACACACACACACACACACACACACTCACCCACACACACACACACCTAGTCTTCACATCATTATCATGTCTAGAAATTAATCCTAATGCTGTACATATAAACTTTTCACTCAAGTTATATTTTACATACCCTGAGTTGACTTTTTGATGGCCATCATGTTCCAACTGTGCCATTCACCATTTATTCAAAGTTCATGTCAATCTTTTAATTAGGCATTATTGGCAGTTTGATTGATGTTGGCCACAGTATATACCATATCCTGTGAAATCCCATACTACTTTGCACAATTGTTCTGATCTGAAATGTAGCATGGATTCCATCCCTCAGTGAGGGTACAAGATCTTGGGGTTCAATCAGAGAATGGGTAGGGGTGTAAAGCCGAAGGCTGCAGTTTGTTTGAATAGATACAACTGACATGATTGGATATGGGCTACACATATGCCAAATACCACATTCTTAACGACCTATAAACTGCCATGGGCAATCGTAAATCACAACTTTACTATGAGAAATTGCATAACCACCAGATTATCTCACTTGTGAGATCAACTTGTGTTAACCAGGCAAGATATACCATACAACTTGCATTGGGTGCAGGATTGCAGTTTGTTTGAAAACCTTGTGCAGCTAGAAGTACCATCTGCCCGGAGATACAGGTGCTTACGTGCTCACACCAGCCGACTCAGGGACAGCTTCTTCCCTCAATGTATCAGACTGTTGAATTCAAAAACACCAACATAGGAAGGAATCCACTCATCTCATCTCCCCTTTCGCCAACCTGCCATTTTATTATTATTATTTTTTTTTTTCAGCTTTCAACTTTTTCAACTTTTTTAATATATTTTTTTTTCCTACTTTCTTCCACAAGCCCCTCAAAAGCCTTGGATTTGTACATAACGCTACTGCCGTATTACCTATTTGAGGCCTCAAGAATGCAATCAGTGTACCTATTGAAGAGTATTAGCAGAGAACATTTCATACATATCTGTCCATCTGTACAAAACCTATAATGCAAACAAAGTCAACAATCTTCAAAGTGTAAGGCTTTAACACTTCAGTTCATGTACCTATTATAGAGTGGTAGAACACAAGAGGTGGTGCAAACTCTTGCACCTATTCCAAAGTTATCACATTACAGAAAATAATCTATTGTGGTGGTGGCAGACACAGTTTGGGCAAAACCATAACATATGCATCACTTCATTTGATAACATGCCAATAATGTTTAATCATTGTCAATGGTATTTTGTGAGTGTTAATTATATGCAATACCAAAATATTTATGTAGAAAAATATGTAATTTCTTATAAACACTATCTTTTTTTCCCCACAATGCCTCAATTTCTAATATTAATGAGCATATCAAGAAGTAAATGTGCACCAGTTTCCATGGTTTTACTAAAAGTGCCTGAAGGATGCGTTTGCCATATTTGATTTGGCAGCCATCTTGAAATGTAAACTTTTTTGCAAAGTATCGAGTTCTTTTATCAATCAAAAAATATAAAAAAAGTAACTGTGCACAAATTTCCATGCCTTTACTGCAAACTGTCAGGTAGCTTCATTAATATGGGTTGGCCATAATGGATTGTGGCGGCCATCTTGATAATACAGCATTTTTAGCAATGCCTCCAATGGTAATATTTATCAGCATATCAAGAATGATATGTGTACCAATTTTCATGCTTTTAATACCAAGTGTCAAGAAGATTCATTAATATGGGTGGGCCATATTGGATTTGGTGGCCATCTTGAAAATGCTACATTTTTTCGCAACGCCTCCAATGCTAATATCAATCAGCATATCAAGAATGATATATGTACCAATTTTCATGCTTTTAATACCAAGTGTCAGGTACATTCATTAATATGGGTCGGCCATACTGGATTTGGCGGCCATCTTGAAAACAATGCATTTTTCGCTACATCTCCAATGCTAATATTAATCAGCATATTAAGAAGGATATGTGTACCGATTTTCATGCTTTTACTACCAAATATCAGGTAGATTCATTAATATGGGTTGGCCATATTGAATTTGGCGGCCATCTTGAAAACGATGCATTTTTCGCGATGCCTCCAACGCTAACATTAATCAGCATATCAAGAAGGATATGTGTACCGATTTTCATGCTTTTACTCAAAAGTGCACGATAAGGCCCTTTTGTGTGTCCCATCCGCTGTACTATCCTTGATCTAACACTGTGCATCATTTTTTGAAGGCCGGTTCTTTAGACTTGAAAACAACTACACTGAGTTGTTTCATTGGCAGCCATGTCATGTAGGCCTACTGTGTGTTACATTATTTCAGCAACTTCACCGACAATCACATATCATGGTCAAAGTTACGAACCCACTATCCATTTATTACTATTATTATTATTTTGTGAGGGCTCTTCAGACTTGTTGAGGTGGTCGAAAACAGTGGCTGCAGTGAGTAGTCTTTTTAGCAGCCACAGAATGTATGTTACATTTTTTCAACAATCACAGTCTTCGAGTGTCAAGAAAATCGCTGTATAAAACTTACATGTTATTATTATTGTTTTTACCATGAAAGCTACCTTACCCCACCACACCACTGTCCATTATTTTTTGAAGGTAGGTTCTTGAGTGGCAGTCATGGGTAAGCGGTTACAGCGTTAGACTTGTTGCCCGGAGGTTGCCGGTTTGACTGCCTACACCAGCCAGGCTGGGGGTGAGGGGTAATTAACCAGTGTTCTCCCCATTCTCGTCTATGACTGTACCATCCTGCCACACCATTCCCTTGGGACACCAAGGAAAGCCCCCCTTGCACGGGTAAGGCATTAATGCAATTTCGTCATGTGCAGTGTGCAGTGAACACGTGTGCTGTGAAGTACTGTGTCACAACAATGACAATGAGAGTTTCCCAGTTGGGTTTTCACTTTCACTTGCACCGGTGAGGCATAAATGCAATTCCGTTGAGTGCAGTGAACACTGCGTGCTGTGGAGTGCCGTGTTAACATGACAATGGGAGTTTCCCAAGTGGGCTTTCACTTCAGTTCTGGGACTTGTTGAGGCGGTTGAAAACAGCTGCTGCACTTTTATTGGCAGCCAGGCAGGCCAGTTGCCTTGGCACTGACGGCCAGCCGTTGGCATTACACACCTCACAAGTTCCACCTCACATCACGACTCCTCATTGCTCACACAGGGGACACATGCTTGAAGCCCAAGGTGGCTAGGCTACTACAGTCGAGGCAGGCTCCATAAAAGAGGCTTGTAAAAAATGCTTGTTATGTGAAGCCCTGGCACAGGGTTTTCTTTTTTTTTTCCCACCTCGTTCTTTTTTTCCCTTCACTTTTTTTGAGTGACAAGTGTTAGTCTAGTGAGGAGAAAAAAAGGAGTTTGGGTGAAAGTATTTCTTTCTTTGGCTGACAGTGCACCAGATGGAATGTTTTGAAGGTTCTCCAACAAGAGTGTGAGGTACATTCTGGAGCAGTGATCGTAAAGTTAAAATGCATGATGTTACTCTAGAACAGTGGTTATCAAGCTTTTTTGAACAAATCCCCCCTTGACCACATCATAAGCCTCCCGACTCCCCCCTGACCTCATCATAAGCCTGCCAACTCCACCCTTAGTATTAGAAGTAAAATAGACTAATGACCGCCCCCAAACGACAAATGACACCCCACGCCCCCTGGGGGGCAGTAGCGTCCCCGTTGAGAAACACTACTCTAGAACCACCTACAGTGAACAAGGATGTTCTGGGAACAGCTCTCCTCTTATTTGACCAATGTTTTGGAGAAAGACATCATACATATTTATTCTGAACTTTCTTTTATTGTTCCTGTTGAGAGTGAAGTTCAAGGGTGTGGTAACAAACAATATTGCCCGGAGTCATTTTGAAGGTTTAACTCCTCTCTCCTTTCTCTATGGGGGCATTCCTTAACTGAAAAGATTAATCTGTTTCCTTGAATCCACACTGACAATGCTACCTAACCTTGTGCGACCCACTTGAAAATGTTTTGCTTCTTTTCCAGAGACTCAGGTGTGCAAACATCCTGCCTCTGCCAAAGTGTTTACAAAAAAAACAAGGTCTGCCGCTCGGTTCAAACATTGCAGGTGCACGAGGACATCACTGGAAGCAGATGAAATTCTGTTTACACCCCTCAACCCCCCCCCCCCCAGCTCTCTCTCTCTCTCTCGCTCTCACTCACATACTCTTAGTTTCTTCTAAGACTCAGGTGAAGAGTTCATTTCCAGCAATACCTGAGGAAAACAGATATGGCGCTTGTGAATTCCGAGTCCAAAGACCAGTCAAGGACGCACTCAGACTAATATCATGCTGCTTCCAGTCCTGTGAGGCGGAAAATGTTATCAATGTTTTTTGAACATTGTAAAGTAGTAGATTTTTTCCCCCATGCCTCAGATTTAATTAAATCTTCTTTGCAGAATTGTCTGAAAGCCTGAAATGTTTATTCTCCACACACTTGCGCCCGAAAAAAGAGAGAAAAAAAACCTGTGTGCAAACAACGAAATCTGGTAATATCTCAACATATTGCAAACACTTTAAACCCTTCAGCACACTTTAAACTTCATTTGTGAGTTTTTATTTTCTTCTCTTGCCAGGGCATGCGTCGCTCAATCCACAGCACACAGCACGAGTCAATATTTGCCTCCACATCTCCCTCACAATCATTTCAGTTAAACACATTTTCTGTTCACATGTGCATGCCCACACACACACACACACACACGCACAGAGACACGCACACGTGCACACACATACACGTCATGGGGACTGAGAAATGCATTTTCAGATTACGTGCCCACACATGCGCAAACGCACAGGGGTGGTTGACCTTTAAGGGCGTAACACAATTAAAAAAAAAAGTTATTCCAATTCCTGAAAAAATTGATGGAAAAATGTGGGGAAAAAGCAAAAAATAAAGCACTTAGGGGTCTGGGGAATTTCGCCTAATTTTTGCCCTTTTTGGGAAAATGTGTCCTGCATCAACACATTGCATAGGCATGTCACACCGCAGGAAAATGAAGTCACACCACAGGAAATTCATTATGGCCATTTTAATCCTTTTGTATACATGACTGACATCTGAGCTCATGCTAACTTGATAATGATATGTGTTTTCATTTATAAAAACCTTTTTTTTCCTTCTATAAGAGCAGTCACACCACAGGACACCATAAAATTAACCTAAACATTGTGTGACATGACGGAATCTGAATATTGCCCCCAATCTGATACATTACATTTGGATGTCCATGCATTGTTTTATCCATGAAGGAGCAACTCTCTTAGTTTGTAAGAGGCAATAAAGGTTCGTTTCCCAATAAGCCTCTAGGGGATAGTTATGAATCACTGGTGCTGATTGCTATTGGCTAAAACTATCATTGTATGTGACATCATTCCATGTGACCTCATTTCCTGTGGTGGTCTTTTTAAGTTCAGCCACTGGCATTGTTCTGCCCTTCTTGCTTCTTTTTTGTCTGTACCTGTACCGTTAACACCTCATTGGAGAGAGGGGGTGGGGAGGCCTGTGGACAGGCCTTTGGGGCCTTATGGCCTCCTCTCCCCCTCTCTCAAGCAAATAAACCTTGCATTTCTGAATTCCAACTATTGTACTGGATCTGGTCTTAAATATTAATTAGTAGTAAAACCTAGATACTATCAGACAGAAACATTGCAATATGAAGACACATTAAGAGGTAACTAGTCACCTTAAACTTCCAAAGCTCTCTCCAATAACTGAGGTACTTCTTTCTCAAAGCCTAGGCCAGTGTCCTTCCAAGTGTATCAGCCTAATTAGTCACGCCCAGTGATTGGATACCCTTTATTAGTCACACCCAGTGATTGGATATTCTGTAGAGTTCACCAAAAAGTATCCCATCACTGGGCGTGAATAATTAGGCTGATACACTTGGAAGGACACTGGCCTAGGTTTTGAGAAAGACCCGTGTAGTTGGCCTTGCAGCTGCCTGTTCACAAACATTGACATACATGTCACCCCACAGGACGCAATTTGTGTTACGAAATTGAACTTGTAGTTAATATTACTGTCTTGAGTTTTTATCACATTCACATATCTTAATATAAAGTTAATATTTATGCTTCATACACTATTCAAAATGTTGTTGGTTAATTTATATATATATTATATTCCAGGTTTCATTAATGTTACAGTCACACCGCAGGATATTTGACATATACGTAAACTTTTTCATAAATCTTAACAAAAATGTTTCTTCTCATCTAAGACTAATATGAAACATAATGTACCACATCGTCTTTATTGACATTTGTTTTTGAGAGGAACAAGGCCGACAGGCGGACAACAGATGCGTCCCTCTATGACAGTTCCAACTATGCCATTTTCCCCCCCAAACGCCCCGGCCTCCTCTGTCAACGCCCCCCGAGGATGTACTTTTTGTTTATTGGTCATCATGGACACTCCAAATATTGTGGCAGGCAGCAAGACAGCAAAATGGCGAGACATGGCTTTAATTTTTTGCAGTTTAGGGTATAATAAGCTTATCATCATTCTTGGATTTGGAAAAGAACCATAGGCTATGATTTGAAATTTCACATAGCCTAGATGAAGTGAACATTACAAATTACCAGACATTTATTAGGCCTAACAACCTTTAGTATCACGCCATTTCAGCAGTATGTGCATGTGGGAAAGAATCTAAACATCGACAAATAATAAATAAATAAAACCGTTTGGGTGAATCATGCGCTTATGGACTTTTTTTCAATACCAGCTTCACCGTCAAGGCACAAAGCAGTGAAACTCAATTACCCAGAATGCTGCACGTGAGCTCTCTACCCGGGTGATTGTGGAAAACAAACATGGCGGCAACTCGCTTTACCAAAGATTCTCTATTGTAAATAATGTGTTAATCCGACGCTAGATTTCTTAACTGATGAAAATCGAAGGCAGAAATCAACATTGTAGTGTCTAAATATGAGGTCGATTGGTCTATTTGTGGCGTACATCACGATCGGCTGAGTTGTTGGCCTGACGTTTGTCAGTTAGCCTGTGGCTAGGCTACTTTTCGCCAACGTTAGCATCCGGTTTAGGCCCTCTGGAAAGGCTATGCTTGCACGCATTCGCTCCGGTCCAAAATGGCAAGTCTGCCGCCCTGTGGCCACAGGAAGGAACAATTTAAAGAAAGCGTTTCAGACACAATTGAAGGCGGACGGACGGACGGACGGACGGACAGACAGACCCTCTTATAGAGATGCTGGGACGCATCTAAAAATAAAAGTTTTGTAGGTTTTTAACCAATGTTACGAAAATTCAAGGCGTCACGTCAACCACCCACATACAGCTGCAAGCACACACACACACACACACACACACACACACACACACACACACACACACACACACACACACACACACACACACACACACACACACACACACACACGCCTCGCCATTATGGAAATATTCGAGTGTGTTGTGGAGAGAGCGATGCTGTGGCCTTATTGGCGCCTCTGGCTTCGTGTCCGAGCATCCTTGTGACCGTTGCTGCGGTAACGACTCCCTGAGGGCAGCTGGCAGGGCGGGCAGGAAGTGGGCGAGCTGAGAGCCATGGTGGCGTTGCCAGGTTGGCGTTGCCATGTTCACAATCAGCTCTCCTCTTCAAAAGCCACCCAGTTGTTTACATGACGCATCCAGATGAGACTCCCTGCTTCTAATTCAGTCCTAATTAGTGCACAACACAAAGTGAAAAAGAAGAAAAAAATCACGTCTTATATATAGACTTGCTTTTATACTTTTTTCTGTTTGTCTACAGTCTGAGAATCATCTGAGGACAGAATATGCTTACGGACTTACAGAGTATATATTGTATTCTTGTGCTCTGTTCTTCTGTGTTGTGTTGTGTCGTGTCGGAATATGCTTACAGACTTACAGAATATATATTGAATACTTGTGCTCTGTTCTTCTGTCTTTAGTTATGTTGTGTCGTGTCACAGTGTTGCATTGCGTTGCATTGTTTTGTGTTGTGTCGTGCTGTGCTGTAACGCATTGTGCTGTGTCATGCTGTGCTGTAACGCATTGTGCTGTGTCATGCTGTGTTTTGTTGTGTTGTGTTGTGCCTTGCCTTGCCTTGCCTTGCCTTGCCTTGCCGTGCCGTGCCGTGCCGTGCCGTGTTGTGTTGTGTTGTGTTGTGCTTTGCCTTGCCTTGCCTTGCCGTGTTGTGTTGTGTTGTGTTGTGTTGTGTTGTGTTGTGTTGTGTTGTGTTGTGTTGTGTTGTGTTGTGTTGTGTTGTGCTGTGCTGTGTTGTGTTGTGTTGTGTTGTGTTGTGTTGTGTTGTGTTGTGTTGTGCCTTGCCTTGCCGTTTTGTGTTGTGTTGTGTTGTGTTGTGTTGTGCTTTGCCTTGCTGTGTTGTGTTGTGTTGTGTTGTGTTGTGTTGTGTTGTGTTGTGTTGTGTTGTGTTGTGTTGTGTTGTGTTGTGTTGTGTTGTTCTTGTGTTGTGTTGTGCCTTGCCTTGCCTTGCCTTGCCGTGCCGTGCCGTGCCGTGCCGTGCCGTGTCGTGTCGTGCTTTGCCTTGCCTTGCCGTGTTGTGTTGTGTTGTGTTGTGTTGTGTTGTGTTGTGTTGTGTTGTGTTGTGTTGTGTTGTGTTGTGTTGTGTTGTGTTGTGTTGTGTTGTGTTGTGCCTTGCCTTGCCTTGCCTTGCCTTGCCTTGCCTTGCCGTGCCGTGTTGTGTTGTGTTGTGTTGTGTTGTGTTGTGTTGTGTTGTGTTGTGTTGTGTTGTGTTGTGTTGTGTCGTGTTGTGTTGTAATGACTCGTGTTGTTACTTCTGCAATGAGTTGGTGTGGTGTTGTTCATGCCATTTTCTCATATCTGTCCTTGTCAGAAAGACCAGCCTTCACTCTGTCATCTCATCAACTGTACCATCAACAATAATCTGACACAATATTTTGATCCTGGATTCTGCTCTCATTTGCAGCACGGTTTGATGCTTCGCCTGTAACTAAATATCACACTCTTTTAATTGTGAGCATGAGCCATGTTTGTGTTGCTGGCAGCCATCTCTCCCTCAACCAAATGTCAGACCTGAGAATGCCTACATCGCTATGGCAACCGATGTAAATAGATGAGGGGAACAGAACACATTGCCTGAAGCCACAGATCCAGTCATAACTTCGAAATAACAATGCAGATTGTCTGTTTTTGGAGCACGACCACGGGTGACGCTCCTAAGAGATGTGAGGCCCATCTGGTGGAGGCAACTTTTATTTTTGAAAATAACACTCTTTTGTCACGCTTTGTGTGTTAGTTATTCAATGCTAATTGCAATCGCAGAAACTCTTTTAGGCATTTGCATTTATAATCTGTGAAATGGAATCTTTGAGTGCCAGGGATACTGCTGTCGACTGTGATTTACAGACTCATCTTTGAAGCCACCAGGTGGCCGTAGCTGGTCGACAAGTAGGCCTATATTGAGGGCAGATAAGCACCGCACCTCAAGAGGCATTCACAATGTTTTGTCATGTGAAGTGAAAGTGAAAGCCCAACTGGGAAACTCCAACTCCCATTGTCATTGTGACACAGCACACAAGTGCACACTGCACACAACGAAATTGTATTTATACCTTATGGCACCAAAACAGGGAGCTGTGGCACCATGCTCAGGATACCTCAGTCATGGAGGAGGATGGGGGATAGCACTGTAAAATGACTACCTCCACCAACCTGGCGGGTCAGGAGTCAAACTGGCAACCTTTGGGCTATAAGTTTCACACCCTAACCGCTTATCCATTACTACTCTGGATGTATGTAGAGCAGGGAAGCCAGGCAGCCACCAGTTGATGATCGCTGAATGCCTACAGAACATTGCTATGGCAACCGATGTAAATAGAAAGAACACGTCGCCTGAAGCCACAGACCGAGTCACAAGCTAGACATAACAATGTGGATTGTCAGTTTTTGGAACATGACCACTGTTCGAATTACGTGGGAGACTATGGGAGCTGAGCCCCCATTCCCTCGGTGGCAAAAAAAACAAATGACTACAGGTGATGCTCCTAAGCGATGCACTACACATACTGTATGTGATAGAGACAACGTCTTTGGAAATGACACTCAAAGTCACAGCTTGGATTTTAGTTATTCAATGTTGATTGCAATCACAGAACTGTTTAAGACTTTGCATGTAGGCTATCATCTGCTTAATGCTTAAATCTTTGAACACTATGGATTCTGTTGTCTCTGGTCATCTTTGCAGTGACCAGATTGCCTTAGTTAGCTATCAGTTGATACTTGTGAACATAGCTCTTCACTCCATCATTCAGGTTGTGTTCTTGCTTCCGGAACTGTATATGGGTAGATGAAAACGATTTCAAAACGATTTTTTTTACAAAACATTGTTTATGAGGGAAAAAAGTTTGTCTACATAGTGCAGCAATTAATATTTCAAAAAATCCAAGTGGTCACAATGTTGGTCTATTAATTGATTATTTATTTACATTGATAAAGCAATTTGCTGAAAATATGTCCTTTGGTGTGACATTAATAAATACATATATTAAGTAATGTATGTAGGCCTAAGTGTAGGTCTACGGGTAGGCAAACCTGTGAAGGTGTGTGTATCTCTGTGTGTGGATTCACGCAACTGTGTGTGTGCGTGTGTCTGTGTGTTCGTGTGTGTGTGACTGTGGGCGCACGTACACGTCTGCGTCTAGGTGTGACATGCGCGGCAAAATTAGCCACCAAGCGAGCCGCGATAGATAGCTGCCACTCACGGCTTGTGTGCAACCCCCTGCAGAACAGGAACAGGTGCCCGGTGGGGGTGGAGGCATGGGGTGGGTGTGGGGGTGGATCGTCTGTGTCCCCAAAATAAAACCCAGCCACCACATGCAGGTAGGCCGGCAGGCAGGCAGTGTGTGTGTGTGTGTGTGTGTGTGTGTGTGTGTGTGTGTGTGTGTGTGTGTGTGTGTGTGTGTGTGTGTGTGTGTGTGTGTGTGTGTGTGTGTGTGTGTGTGTGTGTGTGTGTGTGTGTGTGTGTGTGTGGGTAGACAGGCGCTTGCTCCTCAGTCCTGACAAATGGCGTGGTAATGAGTCCCAGCAAAGTTGTGACTTCGAGAGAATCAATCACACGGGACAGACCTGCCGTGCGCGTGTCATTGTGTGTGTGTGTGTGTGTGTGTGTGTGTGTGTGTGTGTGTGTGTGTGTGTGTGTGTGTGTGTGTGTGTGTGTGTGTGTGTGTGTGTGTGTGTGTGTGTGTGTGTGTGTGTGTGTGTGTGTGTGTGTGTGTGTGTGTGTGTGTGTGTGTGTGTGTGTGTGTGTGTGTGTGTGTGTGTGTGTGTGTGTGTGTGCACGTGCATGAATGTGTGCGTGCGTATGCATGCGTCCATGCGTGCATACATCTATGCGTGTGTGTGTGTGTGTGCTCATGCATATGTGCATATGCATGTGTGTATATGCCCGTGTGTGGCAGAGAGACAGAGCAAGCGGTGTGCGTTACCATTGAAGGATCGGGAGCGCTTTGACGAGAGGGGGGGGGACGTCACGCGGCTAAACGTCGCTGTCTCCTTGAAGCAGAACGCAGGTAGGCGTGGCCCCAGCTGGAGATGAGCGAAAGGTCTCGACTGCCATTTACCTCACCGACCGAGCGACGGGGAACCGCGAGCACAGACACACACACTCTTTTCCGAGGTCAAGCGGGAAACACGCTCGTGGGGCCACCTTTCGCTTGACGCGTCATCAGTAACTCACGATCCCTCCTCATCTCCACCACCCCCCCCCCCCCCCCCACATCACATCCCCCCCTCCCTGGTCTCCATCATGGAGGCCCCATTGTCCTAATGGCGCTGTCAATGGCCGCCTAATAGCCCTGGGTGCTGGCGACGACGCCTGCCCGCCTACCTGCCTGCCTGCTCCATATTAATTTGAGCAGCTCCGCGCGCCAGCGAAGGTTATTTTTTATTGTGTCTGTCAGACCCTGATAAACCTGCTCTGCACCATCCATCCATCAGCTGCCCAAATGCTCACGCTCGTGCTTGTGTTCTCTCTCCCTTTCTCTTTCTCTTTCTCTCTCTCTCCCTCTCTCTCTCTCTCTCTCTCTCTCTCTCTCTCTCTCTCTCTCTCTCTCTCTCTCTCTCTCTCTCTCTCTCTCTCTCTGCCTGTTTTTCACTAAAGCTCTCCCTTTCTCATTCACTGTTGCTCTCTCTCTCTCTCTCTCTCTCTCTCTCTCTCTCTCTCTCTCTCTCTCTCTCTCTCTCTCTCTCTCTTTCATTCTCTCTCTCTCATTCTCTCACTTCCTCTGTTTTATTTTCGATCTGTATTGCTGTTCCTCTCTCTGTCTCTGTCTGCATCTCTCTCTCTCTCTCTCTGTGTTCTGTGGCAGGCAGGCCCCTCTCTTCCACTCATCATTCATTCGCTCTATCTCTGTGTTGCTCTTTTCTCTCACTCTGTCTCTCTCTCTCTTTCTCTATCTCTGTATTGCTCTTTTCTCTCACTCTGTCTATCTTTCTCTATCTCTGTGTTGCTCTTTTCTCTCACTGTCTGTCTCTCTCTCTCTCTCTCGCTCTCTCCCTATCTCTGTGTTCTGGCATCCCCCATCTTCTCACCTTGCCTTTCATTTATACCTCTTTCCTCCTGTTGTTGCTGCCAGTCTTATTCTGCACTTCCACTTCTCTTCTTTACTCTCATCTCTCTCATC
>NC_085879.1:21255465-21262965 GCF_034702125.1 Engraulis encrasicolus
AAGGTTTTTATTTCGAAGAATGCCTTGGATCCTCCACCTTATGGAAACTTGATGTTTGAATCTGGTAAGGTGAAATGAGATAGCAATGACCCAGTTTAAATGGCCTCCGTGTTACCTTAATATTTAACCATAATAAGACGCATGGAAATTGTATTCAAATGTTTTCATAGAATTTGGATGAGAACTCTTCAAATAAGCTGTAGTCTCTTATTACACTTTTAGTCTCCCTGTAAAAGTAGAATATCACACAAAACATACAGATACACTTGTCTAATTTAGTGTAAGAGAAGAGCTCCTTGGTGGCATGAGGACCCCCCTGCTAAAACAACAACAACAACACCAACCATAACAACAAAGACAAGAACAGAAACAATATATTTAGGCCAAGAAACAAGGGGAAGTAAACAGATGGAAAGATGTCTGCTTGTTCATGCTCCCAAAGCTAACTACTCATCAGAAAACATGTGAAATAATAAACACGAAAAAGAAAATGGCTGTCCCTGACTCGAGGCAGGGTGATTGGCTGTCTGAGTAACCTGAAATAACCCCACGGTTGGATACAGCTTCGCTTTTGATGATCAGGGAAACGTATTAGTTGCAAACAGCCCCACACACACATAAAAAACAACCTTTTGAAACTCTCTAATGGGTAGGAAAGGCTTTTACGGTCGGAACACACACAAACACTACAAACACTACGGATTGCTGAGGCCAGGTTAACAAAAGGCGCATAACTACACTGCTTTTACGCCGTGAAGAGTGGCATGGGGGAAACGCAGAGAGAGAGAGAGAGAGAGCGAGAGAGAGAGAGAGAGAGAGAGAGAGAGAGAGAGAGAGGGATGTTATAGGAGGGAGCGAGAGAGGGAGAGACAAGGGTGCTGAGTGGGTAAGGGGGACTACGGGTGGTCGATTAAGTGCTTCTTTCCCGGGTAAGCAGGGGCCAGTTGTCAGGGATGTTCAATGTCAGGGACTTTTCAATGTCATGGACGTTACATGCGTTTGCTATCAAATCATTTCGAGGGAGAGAGAGATGAGAGGAGAGATAAAAGATGGTGGATTGATAGATGGTCCGGGATAATGGACGGTGTGGTTGTGTTGTGTCGCTGAGCTTTCCATACCTGTCTTGTCTTCCGTCTGTTTGTCATTAGCGATTCTTTAAAAGAAAAGAACAAACTGGAGTTGTTAGTCTTTGAGGACGGCAGGATATCACATCATCCAGACTGTGATGAGAGGGAAAGGAGGGATGATGAAAGGGGCGAAACGAAAGGCTCCGTTTATTACCTCTGTGCTTGCCACAGATCTGCATCTTGTCTGGTTTGTCACTAACAATGTTTTTTTTGTCTCAGCAGAAGAACAAACTGATGCCTTCTAGTCTTTGAGGACCTGAAAAGAAGATGCAGCATTTTCGGCACAGCCCTCCAATTAAAGGAACTGAAGGAATGGAATAAGAGAAGGCATCGTCTAAAGACCCAGGCTTTGATTGGTATGGTGGTCAGCAAGGTGCTGTGTTCCTCCTTGACTACCAATTGCCGCTGCTTTCAGGTTGCCAAAGGATTCAATTAATTATTATCAACTTTCTTTTCTAGCAAAAGGGGGACTTCCACTGCCAAGTCCAACTAATAATTAGTGCCTTGGATTGGAAAGGCTTTGGGATTTTTTTGTATGAGGTAGAAAGGAGCACAGTCCTCTCTGTTGTAATTCCCTCCTCTTAAAAAAAGAGAAAGAAAAAGAAAATTTGCAACCAAGGCACCCGTCACGAGTGCCACAGCATGAAATAGGAAATGAAGGGTAAAAATGGGATGAAAATGAAGAATGAAAATGGAATAGCTGAGGGGGTGAAAAATGTGTCTCACAAACACTTCAGAGCCATTTCACTGGTAATGCGGCTGGATCATCTGGCCACAATAATAACTGACAAACATGAGTTTTTGTAAGTCTCTGAATACTTCTGTTACCAGGCCAGGTTAGAAAATATAGAATATGGCAGATAATGTGATGCTGGACACTGTTTCACATTTAACATTTATTGACACATACAGTACACAGTATTGGCTATAAATATTGACGATGGGTGTTAAGGCTATTAATGACAGAATTTATAATCTTATTACTTTGTATGTTATATGTATTTGTATGTGGATTATATTCATTAAATAGGCCTAATATATTATCATTCGGGTGCTAGCTGTTATGGATGTATAGGATTTTGATTAGTGTTTTATAAATATTTGACATAAATGCACGCTGTAGGCATTATATATTCATGTCTTGGTAGGAGGCAGCGTTTAAATCAATGTGCTATAGGGCAATCGTATTACAACGGTTGGGTTGTATACAGGACCGCTGACAGCTTTGGCCAGGCCCGGACAAAGCCATCTGAAAGGCACCCCTACCCACTACATGCAATGCAATGACGACCCAATCCTGCCCCAACAACCCTCTCCCTGGGCCTGGGGCAACTGACCCCTTTGACCCCCGCCCCTGTTGACTTCCCTGGTTGTACGTACGTATGTTCCCATATGCATGTGGAGGCTTAGACCAATGCAATAAATAGTATCCCCTGGCAGATTCCCCATACGTTGTCCACTGTTGTCCAGCCACGTGTGGAGTACAAGCCCCACAGCCCCCCTGGGCTATCAATATATACAACCAGTCATGCCTGGACTGGTCATCTGAAATACAAGGCATCTCCCTACGGGCCCGTGGCCCTCAGGGCCCAACGAGGTTGGGGTTTTGATATTTTCTTCCAGAATTGTTCAGGCCTGAGCCTTTTTTTGTTCCAGTCCAGCCTTGCAACCAGTAGCTCATTGCTGGTCCCCGAGTCAAAGACCCAGCATTGAGGGCTTTAAAGCAAAACAAAAGATTATTGTCAGGGAGTGCTGTGGTACCAGCAGTTGGCCATGGGGAGCCAAGTTCGAATTCCAACCTGCATCATTTTTCCAACATTTCTAGTTCTCCCACTTGCTTCCTGTCCCCCTCTTCTCGATACTTCTATCATAAAAAAGGCAAAAAAGCAAACAAAATGGTATTAAAAAGGTTATTGTCACCTCCGCAGTGCTGCTATCTCATTCGGCGCATACTTGTAGCAAAGGCAAGTCCCCTTGCTCTACTACCCAAACCACCTGACCGCGCGGCATTATGGGAACTCGAGCTCGGCGGTGGCAGTGGCGGCAGGCGAAAAGGACAATAGGGTATGAATTGATTTATGGGGATTCGGGGGGCCATAATGTGCAGTTGTTACAAGGAATCAATGGTCTAGAAAAATGCTAACAGCAGACCTTGATGTCCTGAGCCTTTGTCTCCCAGCAATTTAATTAATCTGACTTTTTTTTCCTTCCCTTCCGTCTTCTCCTCCACCACCACCCTTCCCTCTCTCCCTCTCTCCCTCTCTCCCTCTCTCATTCCGTCCCTCGCTCCTCTCCTTCGTCTGGGCGCAGAGGGGGCAAAGTATGATGGAGAGCCGCAGCAGGGAGACTCCTGGGCCTCCGCGGTTCACCAGGGGTGAAAAGAGATGCTGTCAATTGCCAAGGCGAAGCTAAGGGCTACTGCAGTCTCACCGAAACGAAAACACCATACAAAACACACATGCACACACACGTACACACACAAATAAAATCTGTCTTTCTCTCGCTCTCGCTCTCTCTCGCTCTCTCTCTCTCACACACACACACACACACACACACACAACCCCTCCCCTCTTTCTCTTTCTCTCTCTCTACACACACACACACAGACACACACACAGACACACACACACACACACACACACACACACACACACACACACACACACACACACACACACACACACACACACACACACACACACACACACACACACACACACACACACACACAGAAACACAGAAACACACACAGAAACACAAACACGACCGAGGCACTTGGGGAGCTATACTCCTCACTCGGGCAGTCATCATTGGCTTGCACACAAAAAAAACCCTCCTTCCTCCAAGACAGCAGAAAAATAATGGGTCACGGAAATAAAAGAAAATAAATGTTATTTCTGGGAGAAAACTGTGTGACACTTGAGTTGCAATGTGGGGGCGACACACGCTGGTTGCCACCCCGTCGCCCGTCCGCCTGCACTGCATGATGGGAAGGCCTGCGCTGCTGACGGCTTTTGGGAGGACAGGAGAGGAGTCACAGGCAGGTGGCTGCCAATTTAAATGAGCTAATTGCTGTCCGGGAAGTAATTAATATGGCAGAAAGACAGGCTCGCCGGGCTGCACAAAGGTTGACAGATGCAGAAGACGTGACGTCGGGATAGCGACTCCCTCCCACACAGTGCAGTGTTAATTTCATCACCTACAGTGTCAAAACGAACACTTTCACTCTTGTTCCTACTCTCAAAGTGTTGACTTAACACTGCGTAATGTTCAGTGCTCATAATCCTGGAGACTTTGCATCCCTATTGGAGGAGGGGAAAAAACGAGGAGAAAAAAAAACAAGAATAGCCTACTTAGTACTTCTTGTTTTGTTTTTGTTTTTGTTTGTTTTTTTTGTTTGTTTTTTTTTTTTACTTTTTTTACTTTTCACATTGGATTTAAATACAATAGCCTATGGAAAAAAAACTGCAGGTGTCCAGAGACAACATACAGTTTAGCCTGCTTGGTATTTCTTGTTGCTTGTTTGGTATATGTAACTTCTCACATCAGATTTAAATACAATGGTGTGATTTAAATACAATAGCACATCTCACACAGCGCACGCCATGCTACCATATATCTGACCTTATGGAAGACAACAGCAAAGTGTGAACGTGCTCATGACGTTGACCTTGTTGATGTGCTATATATGTACAGTATATGTCATGGCCAATGGAAAATGAGCTGGTGTGTAGGCCTACATGCTGTGTGTGAATGTCATGCATGTATCTAGGCCTATTGTATATTCTTGCCACCCACTTCAGAATCTGAATTAGAAGCGAGTTTTATTGAGCAAGGGCACTCCCAAGGAAGGAAGTTACTGTATCTGGAAGTTAATTCTCTACACACACCACAACATTTACATATCACATAGAAGTGTACATTATGATACAATAGACAATTATATAGTATAATAGACAAATGCAAAACATAAAAAGCCAACTGATGCCTCACCAACAGACCAACCAACCAACACAGTGACAAGGAATCATGTGCAGTGCATGTGACTAATAAATACAACATAATTATAGTGTTTGCTTGTATGACAAATTAAAGGCCATCAATAAACATGTCAGCACCTAATAAAGAGGTAAGAGGCAGGTGATGCTCCAGTAGGCTACATCATATGCTCATATGCTCAGGCATACGCTGAGGCATAGACAGTTCTAGAAGGGTGGCCAGGGTGGGCCACGGCCCCTGCAGAATTGCTCCTTGCCCCTGTTGCAGCCCCTGTACTAAACAGTCAATGGTCAATTTTTTTAATTTTATTTTTTTGGTCTAGAACCGCCACTGTGCTGAGGTTTGTCTTAGAAAGTGGAGAGGAACAAATTGTCTGGAGATCCTATTCTTACATGTTTGAGAACAATGCGTGGGAACAAGTTGAGGTAATCTCAAAAGTGGTGTGTGGGCATGTCCCCTCCGTCCACACCAGAGCTTGGCACTGGCACCTGCCAACCAGCCAAATGCTGGTAAAACTTGGCTGTGGCTAGTAATAATTTCAGTCTCACTGGCCACTTTGGCAGGTATTCTTATTCTTTGGTGTGACACATCACAGTAGATGTATTGACTGTTTTAATTTGAAATGTAAATGCAAGAATATTGTTAAGAAAAATAAACTGAAAGCACATCTCTGGCTAGGATAAAGACTAAATGGCTAGTGACAACCACTTGCCACAGTGGACGGTAAGCAAAAAAGTTAGCGTCAAGCCCTCAGTCCACACCATAAACTACTGTACGCCCCAATGACACACAACCCATTTGTCTTTCCTTATTGCATGGGGAGCGTCCAAATGAGTTTTCAACCTATCAGTGACAAAAAGGAAATTGACATTGGGATGTGTCGTCTGCGGATATTCCTATTGCCCTATTACCCGGAAGCCAGATAATCCCTTAATTACAACATTAGAGAATCATTTTCTTCATTGTAAACAAGTTTAACCCCCGGTAGCCCTCGCGGCAATTTTTTGCACGCCTCATTCAGCGAGTCGTTTGTCTTTCACTTGTCTAGTGTGTATGTATGCGTGCACACATGCAACAGATGGGTAACATTGCCATTAACAAAGAAGCTGACAGGGGGGGACAAAGGGGTCACTTGTCCCGGGCCCAGGGAGAGAGGGTGCCCAGAATTGGTCCCTCATTACATTGTATGTATTGGGTTTGGGACCCTTTCTGCTGTCTTGTTCCCGCCCCCAGCCAAATATGTCAACGGCCCTGGCTATTAATACACAAGGTGCCTCACAAGCAGGCAAACACAACCCTGCCAAATAAAGCCCTCAGCAGTTGTTTCATGAGAAATGTGTGAGTGTGTGTGTGTGCTTTTTTAATTCGAATAGCGGAGTGCTGTGTGATCCACCAGAGATTCAAATACACTTTGTTTTGACTGAGTGCTCTGGTGTGTGTAGGCTGCTGAGCAGGGCTGGAGAGGGCATCTGGCATACCGGGCATTTTCCTGGTGGGGCGGCTGGCAGTCCAGGGGCCGATGCTGTTGTTTTTTTAATCGTTTGTTTGTTTGTTTTTTTAACTGAGAGATAGGCCCTGGCTTTAGATGGGACGGCCCATTGGGCCATCTTTGATAGTCTGATGAAGTATGATGAAGAGCACACCGCTCGGAAACGTTAACTTGGAAAAATAAAAAAGCAAAAGAAAAACGGGAGCAGTGTGCGGACATTCCACCTTTATTTTCATTGTAGCTATTTCATTTTTTGTCCTGCACCTGCATCTTGGATGTGCGCACCACTACCTTTCTTGATTGTCCATCTTTAAAAGACTTAGTGGACTGAGCTAATCATAACATCATTGAAAAACAGGGGCTGCTCTATGCCAAAAAAAATACCTGGGCTGTTTTTTCAGCCCAGCCAAGCCCTGCCGCTGAGTGCTGATACGCTGTGTTGCTGTGTTGCTGTGCTGCGTCGTGTTGTGTTGTGTTGTGCACTCGCTGCCTTTCCACAACTGAATCAATAGTTCCCCAATCCAAATCAACTATGACCTTCTAGGGACCGAGGGAGTTGGGCCTGTGTTGACATTTTTTTTTTTTTTTGAGAAGGCGAGTCTCACTGCAAACTCTAGTTTTAACACTGCCATGTGGAGCCTACAGTGCTGTAATGTGCAAGGCGGGGGGAGGGGGGGTCGGATTGGAGTGCAAACACTGCTTAAAGACGGCGCATATTTTATATTAATCAGGGGGCTAAAAATAAACCTTGCGCTTTTTAACTGAGATAGAGTGTGTTGCAGGGGATCAGGGAAGGTCTGACTGCTCTTATGCTTAGATGCTTAGGGGAGAGAGAGGAGAGGGAGACAGAGAGAGAGAGAGAGAGAGAGAGAGAGAGAGAGAGAG
>NC_085879.1:21270465-21272965 GCF_034702125.1 Engraulis encrasicolus
TTGCTGCCCAAGGGCCGCATCTGGCCCCAGGGCCGCCATTTGAATAGCCCTGCTATAGGCCCTATATTTACACAATTTTGTCAATGGATTATTTTTAATTTTGTAGAAACTGTCAGAAAATATATATCACTCTGAAATCCATTACAGTGCTACAAGAAAAGGTATGGGTTGGCCAGGGAGGGCATGGAAGAGGATTTGGCCCTTGTTAAGTATAGGCAATAGAGGAATCATAGTAATGTTTAGGAAGTGTCAAGCCATGACGCTCGCAGAAAAAAAACTATGTACTTATGTTATGTTACTACTGTACATAATATGACACATGTGGATGCAGAAGATTTCTTCTTCTTCCTCCTCTTCCTCTTCTTTTTCTTCATGCCCACTTTAATATTCTGAAGGAGCTTTTCGAAGCTGTCTGTCTGTCTGTCTGTGTCTCTCTTGCCTTCAGTCCTAGTTTTTGCATCCACATGGAGCCATGACTCAATGTGGCTAGACCTGAAGCTCTGAGTCTGGGGAGTTTGAATTTGCAATACTTAGCGAAGTCAAACAGGGTCATTGTCATAAAAGAGTTTGGGGAGAAAAGGTGGTCATAAACTGATGAAGGATAACAGCATGCGTTTTGCCTTTGAAGCCGAACTCCGGTTCTTTGTATGCATGGCTGAAGATGCATCACCTTGAGTTCTTTTCTTTTTATTAGCAGGCTGTCTTTGAAGGATTGCCTTTTAGCATATCAAGCTACCGCAAAACAAGAATGGGAGCCTGAAACGCACAAAGCACAAATTGCCAGGATTATTTCAAAAGCCTCTTTGTATCATTTTGTCAAGGTCTGCAAACATAAACAAAAAAGTCAAAGGATGAGATCCATGGTCAATAAACATGGGGAATGAGTCAGTCTTTCAATAGCAATTGTGAATAATATTTTTGAACCAACATGCGTTTCTCAAACTGCTTCCAAGGATTCCAATTCTCTTCGGTATTTTCTTCAAGACGAAACACGTCAAAACTGCAGTATTCCCGTAGTACGCAAAAAGTAGTTTTCTTTCAGAAGTCCACACTTCTTTTTTTCTTTCTTTTTATAAAATTATTTCTCAGAGGCTTTCATGCCTCTATTTTTGCAGGACAGTTGAAGAAGCGAATGGGACAGAGAGACAAGGGAGGATTGGAGAAAGACCCCGGCCGGACTCGAACCGGGGTGCCCGTGGGTGGGCATGCAAGCCCAAATGTGGGGGGCTTAGCGCCATGCGCCACATCACCCCCTGAAGTCCCCACTTCTACTTTACTTCTACTTTCTGATCTACTTCTCATTACAGTGCATGAATCATGGAAGCAACAGGCGATAAGCCTGAGTCCACCTCAGGTAGGGTTTTCAGGCCAACCATAACGGAGCCGGTGCCAGTGCCCGCGCCAGTTGCATTCGGCACTAAAGTGCTCATCTGCAAACCGCCCGTGTTCAAACCGGGCTCTGAACTTTTTCCGCACGAGACTGTGTTACCTGGATGAACCTGCTGACGACCAAGTTGTCGTCACGCTTCGTAGAGAAAAAACAAGTATGCGGTTCGCACTGCGAAACAACTTTCCGGTTCGCAAACGCTAAGATCTGTGGCATGAACACGACGGAAAGTTCGCGATTAGGTGCGGGAATGGGCTCCTGCACAGTTCTCAGTCGGCCTGAATGCGCTTAAAGTGGATTGCTCCAAGTCATTTACCATTGTTATAATACTTGTAAAAGGCACATCCAGACAACAAGATGTTGGCTTTACCATAAACGCAATTTACGGCTCGCAGCAAGCGTACCGAGGGCCTTTGCCTTTGCAGGCTTACTTGTGGAGTTTGGACTCGTGAAAGTAGACTAGCAGCTACTTCGCTTTCGAGAAACGCAGCCCTGCCTTCATTAAAGGTCTATTCGCAATCAGTGTTGCGCTTTTGAGTTGAAAGAAAACACTTTCTCCTCAAAATACCCATCGGCTTTCCCTAAGCCATGGCTCAGATGGGGTTCCATTCCAACACAAGATCATTTCCTGAACATTCGCCATCCCTCTCTCCAAAGCATTTCCTGTCATCTGCTCCTGTCAGTATCAAAATAAAGGCATACAAACACTTTTGGAAAGTTTTTTTTTCCAATTTAGAGCTCATCATCTACCTTGCTGATGATGATAACCTCCGAAAGTTGTTTTGGCAGACACCTGCCACACCATTCACTTGTGTCAATAGCTGAAAAAAGCTGCTGCATGCCAAAACCAATTTCTTCATCGCAGAGTGCACCTGACAAAGAACATACAAAGCCATCATCCAAAGTTAATTGGATGTGTGTGAGACTTCAGGAATTTTCCTTTCAATTCATTTCCAAGAGCAACCCCCCCCCCTCACCCTCATCCCGAAACTATCAACAAATCCCATGTTCTAATGATAATAATAAATACGTACATGCACTGCATACATTTTAGAGGGCAGCGCTTTCAATAAGATACACAAGATACACAACATTAAAATGCTTGACTTTCCA
>NC_085879.1:21277965-21280465 GCF_034702125.1 Engraulis encrasicolus
TCCTCTCCTCATCTCTCTTCTCCACCCCTCCCTCTCCTCTCCTCTCATCTCCTCTCCTCTCCTCTCCTCTCCTCTCCTCTCCTCTCCTCTCCTCTCCTCTCCTCTCCACCCCTTCTCCTCCTATCCTCTCCTCTCCTCACTTCTCCTCTCCTCTCTACCTCCAACTGCTACTGCATTCTTTCTTCCCCCTCCCCTCATCAACTCATCTTGCTGTTCCTCCTCCACTACCTTTGCCTTCTCTCCTCCTCCTCCCGACTCCACCCTCCCCTCCCCTCATCCCTTCATCCTCTTCTTCCTCCACTACCCTTTCACAACATGCACCCGACTCCACTCCTTCCTGCTCTCTCCATCTCCAACTGTTTACTTCCTTTTTTCTCCCCTACCCACATCATCAGCTTCCCCTTCTTTCCACCAAAATCCCAACTCCAGTCCTCTCCCCTTGTTTGTGCTTCATGCAGATGCTACACAACTGATGTGCCACCTCCACCCTGACTCCCCCTCCTCTCCTCTCCTCTCCTCTTCGTTTTTCTTCTCTTCTCTTCTCTTCTCTTCTCTTCTCTTCTCTTCTCTTCTCTTCTCTTCTCTTCTCTTCTCTTCTCTTCTCTTCTCTTCTCTTCTCTTCTCTTCTCTTTCTCTTTCTCTTTCTCTTCTCTCCTCTCCTCTTCTCCTTCTCTCCTCTCCTCTCCTCTCCTCTCCTCTCCTCTTCTCTTCTCTTCTCTTCTCTTCTCTTCTCTTCTCTTCTCTTCTCTTCTCTTCCTCCAACTGCCAACTCTTTTTTCCGTACCCCATCACCCGCTTTTCCTCATCTTCCTCCTCTACTATCTTCAAACAACACACACCCTCCAAACTGACTCCACTTCCTCTCTTCCCCACCTCCAACTGCTCACTCCTTCACCTCTCGTCCCCTCCCCTCATCATCATTTCATCCTGCTGTTCCTCCTCCTCCACCTTTGCCTTATCTCTTCCACCCCGACTCCACTCCTCTACCCTCTTCTCCCAACTCCCATCCCCTCCTCCCTTTTTTCTTCCTGTCTCCTCATTGTAATAATAATAATGATAATAATAATTTAATAATAATAATTTTATTTATAAAGCACATATTTCCTTCCCCTCCCCTCCTCCCCACCTTCCACTCTCCTCCATCTAGACTCCTGTCTCCACATCCTCTCCTTCCTCTCCTCTCCAACTCCAATCACTTCTTTCCCTCCCCTCCCGTCATCACCATCTCATCCTCTTCTCCCTTTAACAACATGCCCCCGACTTCCCTTCTTCCTGCTCTCCTGCAACCTCTCCTAAGAGCTTATACTTCTACACCACCACCCCCGACATCATCTCATCTCCCTCTCTCCTCCACCCCGACTGCTCTCCTCTCCACCTCTTTGTGTTTGTACTTTCCAGATGATGCACAACTGATCTACCACCTCCCTGACTCCTGTACTCTCTCTCCTCCACCGCCAGCTGCTGTTCCCTTTTTTTCTTCTCCTCCGCCCATCACCTCCCTCATCTCTTCCTCCTTCACTACCTCCTCCATCCTGAAACCCTCCTCCTTCCTTCTTCCTCTGTCCTCTCCACCTCCAACCGCTGCTCCTCACCCAGCGGGAAACACCTCAAAAGATGAGGAAGAGATTAACTGTGGATGTGGGAAGCAGAGAGAGAGGGGAGGGGTGAATTCTCTTTTACAGGGTTCTTTTGTGTAGGCTCTTCACTATTGATGAGGCAATGAGGCATCCATTGGGGTTTTTTTTTTGGTCTTTTACAATTTTATTTGACAGGACAGTTTGAGAGGTGGACAGGATGCGCATGGGGAGAGAGAGGGGGGGAGGGGTCGGCAAATGACCTGAGCCGGGAATCAAACCCGGGTCGGCCGCATGGCGGACTAGTGCCCTACTGGTTGGCCATGGCAGGGCCTAGACTAGAGGCATCCATTGTTGGTCAGGTTTAGGAATAGGTTTAGGTTCCGGAACAGGGAACAAATGAGGAGCTTGGTTGCAAAATGACGTATGTCCATTTCGAAAAAAAAATTGGGAAATTGACATTTTTGTATTGGGCATTGCATTGCATTCCATTGCAAAATACATTTTATATAGGCTAGATTTTAAAAGTATATTCACACTCAGTTTCTTCTTTCTTTTCATTTTTTTTTGTCTTTTCTTTTCTTTATTGTTCAACCAAGACAGGGTTAGCACGGTTACTAATCCTGTCATGGATGAAAAATTAAGAATAGAAAAGACAAGGAAAAGAAAAGAAAAGAAAAGAAAAGAAAAGAAAGAAGAAACTGAGTGTGATCTATTTCCCATATTACATTATTTACTTCAGAGACACACAATTTGAGAGAGCGCATGTGGATAACTTAAAAAGTATGCTCTCAACATATTTGAATGGCAAGAGTTCATACAGATGATAGGATGTGTGAACAGGCATTTCAACTAAACTGCAAAAGTCAAAAAGCTTGCATCATTTTGCAACGAAAATCTTCAAATGTTGTTTAGCTTTGGTTTGG
>NC_085879.1:21287965-21310465 GCF_034702125.1 Engraulis encrasicolus
TACGGGATAGTGGCATGATAAAAGGTATGGGGCGGAAATTAGAAACACAAAGAGATATGGATACATACACAACAGTCAGGCACACTCAGTCATACATCACACACACACACGCGCGCGCGGACAACCACACGTGTGCATAACCACACGCACAAACACACATGCGCACACGTGCACACACACACACGCAGGCACGCAGGCACTCACACACACACACACACACACACACACACGCGCAAACACACACACGCACACACACACACACACACACACACACACACACACACACACACACACACACACATACACACACAGACACACACACACACACACACACACACACACACACACACACACACACACACACACACACACACACACACACACACACACACACACACACACACACACATGCACACTGAAACACATTGAAATGTGCAAGACAGAACACCTTGTCTTGTACTTGTCATCAGTTTAGCGCATTATCCTTGATGTGACAGGGCATGTTGTACCGCTGACAGGCACACACACAATAGGCCATCAGCCGTTTGAATGGGAAACTTAACAGAAAGGAATTGCATGTGGCGCTGGGCGATAAAACAAATAAAAGGAGCCTTTTCTTCTGCTGTCTCTGTCTCTGTCTCTGTCTCTGTCTCTGTCTCTCTCTCTCTCTCTCTCTCTCTCTCTCTCTCTCTCTCTCTCTCTCTCTCTCTCGCTCACTCGCTCTCTCTCCCTCTCCTCCCATGGGTGAAACCCAAATATTATTACTAAAACAGTAAAATAAAGAAGAAGATAATACAATGATGAAGAAGAAGAAGAAGAAGAAGAAGAAGAAGGCGAAGAATGAATGAATGAATGAATGAATGAATGAATGAATGAATGAATGAATGAATGAATGAATGAATGAATGAATGAATGAATGAATGAATGCACATTCTAATCATACACACCCTGGACATGTAATCCCTCAGACATCATATGATAGCATTGATCAGTATCCCCACCCAAGCCCATGCCATGTTTAACTCTGTCAACCCTGTCAGCTATAGGCTCTGTTGACAATGTCCTTGTGCTAAGACCTAAAATCGTTTCACCTCCTAGCTTAACCCCAATCTCAATCTCTCCATCTCCCTCCGCTTCTCTCCTTTCGTCATCTATAGTACATCCATTCATCCACCTTGCTGTCTCCCTACCCCTCCCTTCCTTTTCTCCTATGACCCTTCTTTTTCATTGCTCTAAGGGTTATTGGATGTCACTCTCTAATTCTCTCTCTCTCTCTCTCTCTCTCTCTCTCTCTCTCTCTCTCTCTCTCTCTCTCTCTCTCTCTCTCTCTCTCTCCATACACTCACTCGCTCACTCATCCTCTCACTCTTATTCTTTATTCACATTTACCATTGCTTTTTCTTTGCTGTAGCACTATTGTTGGATTGTTCTGTCTTTCTCCATATACCTTTCTCTTGCCCCCCATCTCTCTCTCTCTCTCTCTCTCTCTCTCTCTCTCTCTCTGTATCTCTCTGTCTCTCTCTGTCTCTGTCTCTCTCTCTCATTCTCTCTCTCTCTCTCTCTCTCTCTCTCCGTGCGCCTCTCTTTTTTCACTGGTGTCAGGGCCATGTTCTGAGCTCTTTATAAAGGAGTCAGAGAGAGAGGGCCTGGGAGAAACCCGAGCCTCTTGCCTCTCGCGCCCCCTGTGCCGTCTGAATTACATAACGCGGGCTCGAAATTCAATTGTCTCCAATTCAGCCTGGCCCGTGTTATCCATCACTTTTATTAGTGCAGCTCGGAGATAAGACTTAGTTATCGTTCAGGGAATCCATTTCCCTGCTGATGACTAATGTCAAATGAATAAGTGTGTGTATACAGGGGTTCAGATCAGGGACTGAGGCTGGGGGCCGGGGCCCGCACACGCGACCCCCAATACTACAGCTACCACACACATGCTGTCATGACGTGTAGACACGTCACATGCACGCACGCATGCATGCACGCATGCACGCACGCACGCACGCACGAACGCACGCGCGCACACAACCCCCAATATTACCACATACTGTCATGACACGCACACACGCGACTCCCCAATTCTACTGCATGACACGTACGTACGCACGCACGCACGCACGCACACGCACACACGTGATTCCCCAATTCTACTGCTACCACACACATACTGGTATAACATGCACGCACGCACGCACGCGCGCACGCACGTGCGCACGCACGCGACCCCCAATACTACTGCAACCACACACATCATGACACGCACGCACGCACGCACATAACCCCCAATACTACTGCATCCACACACATGCTGCCATGACTAGGGCTGGGTAAAATAATCGATTTAATCGATAATCGATCAATTTCATTTAAAATTCACATAATCGATTCACAGGGCACAAAATCGATTTTTTGGTTCTTTTTCTTTTTGTTCTTTTTGTTTAATTTAGGTCTATAGAAAATACCCAGTAGGTATTAGTCAATTAGGCCTAGGCCTACTTATTACAAACTAGCAATCTGTTAACACTGTCAAGCCACAGCCCTTTGACATTTTATATAAAAATAGCCAACAGTATCTTATGGGGGAAATCCTGGCACCAAGAAGGGAACGGATGGAATCGATTCGGAATGAATCGAATCGAATCGAATTGAATCGTGATTAATCGATTCAAAGCCCTAAGAATCGAAATCGAATCGATACAGGAACATGGCTGCGATACCCAGCCCTAGCCATGACACACACACACACACGCATGTGACCTCAATACTCCTGCTACTGCACCCATACAGCCAACGCAGAAATGTACCCGTATTTGACGGGTGGACGGGTGTAAAGTTCCATCCCTGACACACAAACACACACACACACACGTGCGTGCACACACCCATGCATGCACACTTTCCCTGATGGTGCTCACACACTCCAAAGCCCCATCACAACTGGCACCTCACACAACCCACATTCCCGTTTTTGGCAGAGGAGAGAGAGCACTTTGTCACACTTTGAAAAGCAGGACTCACAGTGGAGAGGAGAAGTTGAGAGGATGTTTTTGGTGGAGTTTATTGATTCCTCTTCTCCTCTCTCTCCATTTACACACAACCCTGTGCATGCACACGTACACTCACACGCACGCACACTCGCATGCACACAAACTCTCTCTCTCTCTCTCTCACACACACACACACACACGCATGCACCCACACGCACACACACACGGGCACACACACACAAAGACGAAGAAACAAAGTAAAGACGCAGACACAGACAAACACACGCACGCGCGCACACACACACACACACACACACACACACACACACACACACACACACACACACACACATGATTTAGGTGACATTGGGACACATTAGAGGTAGTTTTTTTCTCTCCAGAGCCACGTTTATCAGAGGATACCACACCCTCGAAGCTTTCCTTGCCAGGAGAGGAGAGGAGAGAGGAGAGGAGAGGAGAGGAGAGGAGAGGAGAGGAGAGGAGAGTAAAGGAGAGGAGAGGAGAGACGAGAAGAGACGAGAGGGAGAAGAGAAGAGAAGAGAAGAGAAGAGAAGAGAAGAGAAGAGAAGAGAAGAGAAGAGAAGAGAAGAGAAGAGAAGAGAAGAGAGGGAGAACAAGGCCGGGGAAGTCTGAAGAGAGATAGAGATAGATAGTGGGCCGTAGCAGCTGACAACATGGGGGCTCTAGGCAGGCCCATTACTATTCAATTAGCATTGAAGAGGGCGATGGGGAGGCGGACTTCCTTCCTCTCTCTGCCTCTGCTTCTCCTTCAAACTAAAAAACTGCAGTGTCAGTTCAACACTTAGAGAGTACTCTGGGACCAAATAAGGTGTTAAATGGACTCTCTCAGTGTTCAAATAACACTATTTGCTTTACTGAGTACAGATGAAATGGGGATGTGAAGCATGACACACTGGCGTCTCATTAGGAAGTTTGGGCAGGGCGCGTTTTACACATTCATCATCGGCAGCTTGATGCCCAAGTAAGGGTTTTTTTATGTTGTTGGTGTTGTTGTTTATTTGTCAACAGCATAGTGTGTGTGTGTGTGTGTGTGTGTGTGTGTGTGTGTGTGTGTGTGTGTGTGTGTGTGTGTGTGTGTGTGTGTGTGTGTTGTGTGTGTGTGTGTGTGTGTGTCTGTGTGTTGTGTGTGTGTGTGTTGTGTGTGTGTGTGTGTGTGTGTGTGTGTGTGTGTGTGTGTGTGTGTGTGTGTGTGTGTGTGTGTGTGTGTGTGTGTGTGTGTGTGTGTGTGTGTGTGTGTGTGTGTGGGTTGTGGTTGTGGAGGGGGGGAGGCACGTTTATTAGACATATCACATTCATCATCACCAACTTGATGCCCAAGTGATGTTTTTTTTTTTGCTGTTGTTTTTCATCATCATAAAAAATAGAGAGAGAGTGTGAGTGTATGTGTTGGTAGTGGATTTTTTTTACATCACAAAAAATAGAGTTGAAGGTGGGTGGTTGTGTGTGTGTGTATGTGTGTGTGCTTAAGTGCGTGTGTGTTAAAGTGTGTGTGCTTTTAGTGTGTGTCTTTGTTTGTTGGGTTGTTGGGGAGGTGGTGACAGGGGGGGCGGTTGAGGGTACGAGCCGACAACGTGACACCAAAATTCCTTCTGGTCTGTCGTGTGCCTCCAACTGTGGCATCCCATCTGTCAATTAAGGCCAACGCCAGAACACTCTTCCCACAGCGGCAAAGAATAGAAGAGGGAAATTGCTCGTGACACGAATCAAGCAGGGAAACAGTAGGTGGCAACAGTTTTGTTTTTTTGGAGTGGGCCCAGAAGGCAGGTGTCTGTGGCACGGTGTTTACTGGCAGAGTGGCCTCTCCAAAATAAAATCTAGCACAAATCTGTTCTCAGCTTCTTTTTTTCTCTCTCTCTCTTCCCTACTGCTGTGCTAAAAGTTTACTAATTCTTGATTTTTACTCTGTGTACCTTGGCAGTTTTATTCCTATGTTTATGCCCCCCTTTTCAAAGTCAGCGACTTTAAAATATGCTAAATGTAATGTGATGTAGTAATTCAGAGTATGCTAAATGTTATTTGGTGACATTCAGAGTAAATGCAATGTGATGCAATTAGTCCAACATGTAAAATTTTAAAAATGGCCAGGGCATAAATGAGAAAATATGAAACAAATATATTATATGAATGTGAACAAATGTGAATTGTTGTACCCAAGTGGTAGAACAGTCTCCCAGAGGCAGCAAGACTAAGCTCATCTCTTGCAGCCTTCAAGAAACAAGTTAAGACTCTCCTCTTTCGTGACTATCTACTAGACTAATTTGTGAGCTGCCCTAGCCCTAGGCCAGACTCTTGACATGATATGTAGGTTATGTATTTGTGTGTGTGTACTCTACCTTACAAAAAAGCACTAACCTTTCTTTGCATCTGCACTTGTTGTTCTGTATATTTCCTGTGCACTTTGTATCTGCTGGTGATGCTGCCTATGATTATGCCCTGATTTGTTAGTCGCTTTGGTTACAAATGCAATGTAATGTAATGTAATGTAACAAAAATTAGTCTTCCCACAGTGGCAAAGAGAAAAAGTGGGAACTGACACAACTCGTGCGGGAAAAAACAGGTGGCAAGAAAAGGGTTTTTTTGGGACCCGGAGGAGGAGGAGACAGGTGTCTACAAGGTATTTACTGGGAGAATGCGGAGCACAAAGCTGTTCTCAGATTATTTTCCCCCTACTACCACCTCTGTTGTATTAAAAGTTTACAAATTCTTGATTTTACTTTGTGTTCCTTGGCGGTTTTGTCCAGATGTTTACAATATGTCCTCCTTTTTGTCAGTTGGGTTGGGTACGGGAGTCTGCATCATGTACTGTAAATGAGAGAGTAAATGCAACGTGATGTAACTGAAGTGATGTTCAATTATGGGAGATTTTCATTCCCCTCTTTAAGAGTGTCTGTGCAGAGGTGCGGCAATTTCATACTGTTAGCTGTTGCGAGTTTACAATTCACAGAGAGCAGAAAATATCTGCAGAACCATGTATGATTAGGTGACATTCATACTTCAAAATCGCACATGAATATGCAAATGTACAGTATGTACGTACACATGCTGCTGTATAATGCTGGTGATGGTAAATGTGCATGAAAAAGGACAGTTGTGAACTAGCAACACACATTTTGAGCATAACCGTAAAAGTGCTACACATTAGAGCTTTATTTCATGTAATGCAATTTGCATATACGACATGTACAAGCCTGTAGTAATCGAAGAAAATGTTAAAATGTTTCAAGATAAATGACTGTGCTCACGTTGTCATTGTGACACTGCACTCTTCAGTACACAGTGCTCACTGCACACAACAAACTTGCCAAACAGCGCCCCAAGGGAGCAGTGCAGCGGGACTGCACCATGCTCAGGATACCTCAGTTGTGGTGGAGGAGGGTGAAGGAGAGCACTGCTTAATGTAAACATGTAAAATGCAAACATGTTCCCAGACAAATGACTGTGCCCCAAGGTTGCCTTCTGTTACCACTCTTATTAGAGTACTTCTGTGAGTTCCCTTCCAGTGGCCAGTGGCATTGTGCGAAAACTGTGTGAAACACAGTTCAAGATTAGGCCTACACATGAATATGTACACAAATGCCTTACAATGATAGCCATTATGGTGATGGTAAAAGTAAAAAAAAANTGGTGTGACTTGGCAATAAAAAATATGAACAAATAATAATGAACAGATAATGAACAAATAAAATTGTACTTAATAACTGCACCTGTGCTTGTAATGTCATTTGCATACATATGTACTATAAAAACCTCAAAATGGAAGAAAGTGTAAACATGTTTCCAGATAAATGGCTGTGCCCGGAGGTTGTCTTCTGTTGTCTCATTACCTCTTTGCCATTCCCCTTCCAGTGGCCAGAGGCATTTGCTTACATATGTAAACACACTGCCCCCCTCCTCCCCTCTCATATCCATCACGGGGGGCCCTGTTAATATGGGAAATGTCATACTCCCCATCAATCACACAGCCCTGTACGTAGGCCTACTGTATGTACATATGACGTGTGTGTGTGTGTGTGTGTGTGTGTGTGTGTGTGTGTGTGTGTGTGTGTGTGTGTGTGTGTGTGTGTGTGTGTGTGTGTGTGTGTGTGTGTGTGTGTGTGTGTGTGTGTGTGTGTGTGTGTGTGTGTGTGTGTCACATATTGTTGTTGTGTTTGCTTTTCAACCAAGCTGTCATAAAAATGAAGGAAGGGAGAGGAAAAAAGGTTGGAGCCGTTTGATAAGGATGTGGATGGATGGATGTGTGTGTGTGTGTGTGTGTGTGTGTGCGCATGCGTGCGTGCGTGCGTGCGTGCGTGTGTGTGTGCGTGTGCGTGTGTGTGCATTCGTGCGTGCGTATATGTCCGTACATGTGTGTGAGTGTGTGTGTGCATGCGTGCCTGCGTGCTTGCGTGCGTGCTTGCGTGCGTATATGTCCGTGCATGTGTGTGTGTGTGTGTGTGTGTGTAGGCTATGGGTTGGTGGGGTGTAGGGTGATTACCCAGGGGATTGTGATTATATAAGCCTTTGGGCCTCATGGGAAAAGTCAACATGAAGGGCCAGCGGGTTCAAGAGGAACTCTGGAGCCACACCTTGGCAGACACACACACACACACACACACACACACACACACACACACACACACACACACACACACACACACACACACACACACACACACACACACACACACACACACATACACACACACACACACACACAAGGATGGAAACATTTTTTCCATGCACGCATTGCATGCCCATACACATGCACACCTGTAAGCACAAACATATGTACCCATGTGTGAACTCCAGGGCTTGACACTGGCACCTGCCAACCGGCCAAATGCTGGTAAAACTTGGCTGTGGCTGGTAATCATTTCAGTGTCACTAGCCAATTTGGCAGGTAGCTTATTCTATATATGACATATCAGAATAGCCTACACTGCACTTTGCCCCTTGTGTATTGTTTGTATTTAAGAAAAAAAATCTATTTGTTTCTTTTATTTCAATGTAGAAAGCTGTGCACTGATCTTCTTGATTCAGCACCTCATCTTCTGAGGTTGGATGTACAGCGTCAAGATAAAGAAAAAAACAACATCAAATTTGTGGCTAGTAAAATAGCTGAATGGCTAGTAACTGTGGGAAAACCACTAGCCACAATGGCCAGCAAGCAAAAAAGTTAATGTCAAGCCCTGGACTGCACGCAGGCACGTACTCACACAGGTGCACCAACACAAACACACAGACACACACACGTGCAAATCCAGTACACACACTCACACAGACACACACACAAACACACAACACACAACTTGTGCCACACCTGGGCTTGAACACACACACACACACACACACACACACGCACGCACGCACACACGCACGCACGCACGCGCACACACACACACACACACACACACACACACACACACACACACACACACACACACACACACACACACACACACACACACACACACACACACACATTGTACACACACACACACACACACACTGACTTGCATCACTACCTCTTCCCTCAGTCAGCCAAGCTTACCTTTTTCGCCACTTTCTTTCTTCCCCTCCGCCCGAATCAATTGGATTTTTTTTAATTATGCCAAGATGATGATGTATGCCCCCCTAATAAGACATGAATGGAAAATGAAAGGTCGGTGAGAGGTAGATAAATGACCCCCATTATCCCAGCAATCGGATAGAGGGCCTCTATATGTTCTAATTTGAATGATAATAAAATTCTGAATTGCTTTGTCCCAGCCTGAGTCACTCTTGGCCCATGATAAGCAAGTAGAGAAAGAGCGAGAGAGAGAGGGAGAGAGAGAGAGAGAGGCCGGCAAGGTAACCTTGTCCCTGTAAAGAGGGAAGTCGACGAGAAGGGGGGACAACAGGGTCAGTTGTCCTGGGCCGGGCCCAGAATTGAGTCCTCATTACATTGAATTTATTGAGTGGTGGGGAGAGGTGGAGGGCGGGGGGTCCATTTTGGATGGCTTTGTCACGGGCCCGGACAAAGCTGTCAGCGGCCCCGCCTGTAGCCAAGACCATTATGGGCTCCTCTGAAACCCACGATTGCTTCAAATTAAAAGCCGTGGAAAATAAATCACAATTTTCGGCACAGCAAGAAGGCGACTGTAATTACATGATGAGACAGGAGGGGGCGAGGAAGGGGCGGAGGCGGGGGCGGGGGGGTTGAACACCCAGCACACACACATAGGGGTTGAAGGTTCTTGCTCTCTTCGCGTTTTTTTTAATGCCCTGTCTTGTAATGCGGCAATAACTATACCGCTACTGGACTTGCTTTCAGGCCCGCCGACAGGGGGGGACAAAGGGATATGTTGTCCCGGGCCCAGGGGGTGCAGAATTGGGTCCCCATTACATTGTATGTATTGGATAGGGGGCCCTTTCAGATGACTTTGTCCTGTGCCCAGAAAAAGCTGTCAGCGGCCCTGCTTGCTTTACTCTTTTTAATGGAAGGACAAAAATGAGACATGAAGCGCCAAGCCCGCTGGCTAAGTTGACAGTCATGGACTCTGACACTTGTGTGGTCATTGAACACAGTGAGTGTTTTTGTGTAATGTATATGTGGCTGTTCAATGATAATTATAATCGTCTTGGCACAATACGGGCATCCAATTAACCATGGCAAGGTGTCAAGGCAGCCTCCTTATGCCACCCATATGGTGCAGGGGTCAAACGCAAGACCTCGCCAAGCTATGCCATGCAGAGCTCTCTCTTTCTCTTTCTCTCTCTCTCTCTCTCTCTCTCTCTCTCTCTCTCTCTCTCTCTCTCTCTCTCCCTCTCTCTACTCTCTTTATGTAAATGAACTATAAACGGATGGAATATTGCATCGATTTGGAATTTGTTTGCGCATTCTTGTTTGCACAAATAAACCACAAAGTCGCGGGCGACGGCGGCCCAGAGAGCAAGTTTCGATGTCATCTGTCTGATGGTGAAAAAAAAAAATCCCCGTCCCAAATGAAGGTCTTATATTTAGTCGGCTCATTGGAGGTGAAGGATAGGGTGGCAGGGCAGGCCATTAATAATAAATCACATTGTCCTTGTCTTGGAATACATTTGAAAAGCAATGAAATGTGATAAACTGTTTCATCCGGGTTGCCAGATATTTTTGCGGCAGTCACTTTGCTGCTGACAGGCCACCGGCTAATGGCAGGCCAGAGTCTCTTCCTCTTCCTCTTCCTCTTCCTCTCTTTCTCTCTCTCTTTCTCTAACTCTATACCTCTGTGTGTGTGTGTCTCTCTCTCTCTGCTTCTCTTTCTCTAACTCTATACCTCTGTGTGTGTGTCTCTCTCTCTCTGCTTCTCTTTCTCTAACTCTATACCTCTGTGTGTGTGTCTCTCTCTCTCCATTTTCCTTCTTCTCTTTCTCTTGCTCTCTCAATCCCCTCATTTCTTGTTCCCTCTCTCACCTCTCTCTTTATCTCTCTCTCTCTCTCTCTCTCTCTCTCTCTCTCTCTCTCTCTCTCTCTCTCTCTCTCTCTCTCCCAACTCTATCCCTCTCTCTTCCTTCCTTCCTTCCTCTCCCTCTCTCCTTCCTGTTCCCCTCTCTCTGTTTCTCTGTCACTCCCTCTCTCCCTCCCTCACTAGCTTCATCTTCTTTTCTCTCTCTCCGTGGTCATGTGTGTCTCTTTCTCACTGTGAGTCCATAGCCAGGGGAGGGAGAGGCCAAACAAGTCGATGGTGCTGCAGCCCCTGAGGCCAGTCATCGCATCACATCGCCCCCCCGCTCTCAAATCCCAGGTGCAGAGAGAGAGAGAGAGAGAGAGAGAGAGAGAGAGAGAGAGAGAGAGAGAGAGAGAGAGAGCAAGAGTTTGTTTGTGTGTGTGTGTATTTGTGTGTGTGTGTGTGTGTGTGTGTGTGTGTGTGTGTGTGTGTGTGTGTGTGTGTGTGTGTGTGTGTGTGTGTGAGAGAGGGAGAGAGAGAGAGGGAGAGAGAGAGAGCGAGAGAGAGAGAGAGAGAGAGAGAGAGAGAGAGAGAGAGAGAGAGAGAGAGAGACGGTCAACAGGGCTCGGCTATAAAACAGATAAAACTCCACCACCGTGTCTGACCCTTTGGCCAACAGACAGACGGTAGCTTCACCAGTCGGTGTACCGCAAGCCAAGAGGTCCCACCAAGCTCACACTGAAAATAACTACCACCCAATTAGAGGACCGTAATGGTAAATCTGTTTCCATTTTTGTGCGGAAGAGAGCATGGACAGGAGCAAGGTGGATGGCAGACATGTCTGGAATGGCCACAAGGCATACAGGGCATTTGCCTGGTGGACTGTTGATGATTTTGTCCTGCTCCTCTCCTCCATACAGTAGTATCAATCCTCATTCTGCCACAGTTGATCTCTCTGAGTCAGATTTAAATATTCATTTTGGCTCTTGTGGTCCAAATACCTTAGATCAATGGTTCTCAAACTTTTTGTGTGAAGTACCACCCGAGAAAATATTGAGCTCTCCGAGTACCACCTTGACAACCAACATTAGAATATCGCAGCAAAGGCCTTCCATATTCACTTTTGCCAGTCAATACAGGAGATGTTCATAACGGCATCAACAGCTACGGTCACATTCAGTGCAAGTTTGTTTTTAAATGTCTTGCTTGCCTAGTATTATTCTGCATTATGTTTTCAGATTCATACAGTTCAATATTGCAAAATGTGAGACCAAAGAGACATTTTCGACTGCAACAACTTGATCAGCCTTCAAATCAATGTACAAAAAATGAATTCTTCCAAGTACCACCAGAGATGTCTCAAGTACCACCAGTGGTTCACGTACCACAGTTTGAGCACCACTGCCTTAGATAGCTAAAAATGTTGTCATTGGGCTTCATTGCCTTTCACAATGGCCTGGCGGATTGGTCTTGGATGAAAATGCCTGGCCTGATTTTTTGGCCCAGCCTGGACCTGATGGCAGAGAGAGCAAAGGTGGACTGAACGCACGGAACAAACAGGTTTTCAGACTGGGAAAACTAGTGCACTGTCTGACACACACACACACACACACACACACACACACACACACACACACACACACACACACACACACACACACACACACACACACACACACACACACACACACACACACACACACAATTGAATTGTTAATTGTGTTTTCGCCCTTGCGTCTCCTTTTCTTGCACTGCCGACAGAGTTTTGGGTTGCATAGATTTCAGTAATGAATGCAAGCTGTTGAATGAAAAGGAAACTAATTTGTGTGATGTTCTTTTTGCAAGGGCTGAGCTAATATCGGTTATGTCTGTGAGGGCATGCGCATACCCTGCCACGTACTCTGCCTAACGGCATGACAGTTAGGGGTGGTCGGACTATTTATCTCTCTCTGAAATGTAATGAAATGTAATGTAATGATTGGACGAGACACATTCTATCGCGTTCTGTGATTATTGTTAAGCAGGTGTGATGACTGCTTCACTGCACTCCTCAGTTGGTTGGTTGGCCATTTTGATCTGTTTCACATGCATGCTTAGGTCTGGATATGTGTGCAGGCGTGCATATGAGTGAGCGTATGCATGTGCGTATGTGCGCTATTTTCTGCCCACTGCCATTTTTAGGCCAGCATGATTACTGCATGTTTTTAATCACGGGTGGAAGCGGGTGTGTGAGAGAGCTATGCTGTGCATGCATGCATGAATATCTGTGCGCGCACACACTCTCACACTCTCTCTCACGCACATACAGTACACACAGAGACACACTCTCATGTACACACACACTCTCTCTACCTCTATGACACGCACACACACACACACACACACACACACACACACACACACACACACACACACACACACACACACACACACACACACACACACACACACACACACACACACACACACACACACACACACACCCTCTCTCTCACACACACTCTATTTAACACATCACATACACACACACACACACACACACACACACACACACACACACACACACACACACACACACACACACACACACACACACACACACACACACACACACACACACACACACACCCTCTCTCTCACACACACTCTATTTAACACATCACATGCACACACACACACACACACACACACACACACACACACACACACACACACACACACACACACACACACACACACACACACACACACACACACACACACACACACACACACACACACACACACACACACACACACACACAAAACCTACCTGCCGGCATTGTGGATGAAGATGATGGTGGTGAATGAGAAAAGGGGAGAGGGAGTGGGTTGCTGAGGGCCAAATTTCAGCTCTGAAGTATGAAATAAGTGGCCCCGTGCCCCCGCCCTCACCAACATCCACAGCACACCCGAGGATCCTGCGACTCGCTCCAAAAACACACTCCTCATCCTCTCCACTTTGCTGAGGCACCCAGATAGTCACCGTGGAAACAACATTAGTTTATTCCGCCCACCAAAATAAAAATGACTCCAGCGTCGGCATGAGCTCGGCAACAACACCAGACGGCACAATGGGAAATGCTTCGCTGTTGATTGTTCCATATGGATATGTCTTTTATTTTAGCAACGTTTTTTTAGGAGCATTCAACGTTTTGCCACCAAACACAAAAGAAAATGTGTATTTTTTTTGCAAAAACAGTTCTCAGTCTGAAAGAAAACAGTTGGATCTTTGGATATGCCTTTTATTTTAGTATTTTTTAATTTTAGGATATGCCTTTATTTTAGTAGCGATTTCAGGGGTCATTCTGTATGTCTCATCACCCATCACAACGTGTAGGTATTTTTTGCAAAACAGTTCCCTGTCTGGGAAAAAAAATGTCGGATCTTCTTGTGAGACAAAAATACATGAAGAAAAAAATGAGGAAAAAAAGTGCTTGATACTGAGAAAATTTGGTGCGGTGTTTTCCTCTCCCCCTCCCTGCCCCCTCCTCCCCCACTCTCTTGCTTTTGATATTGAAATGCCTCAGCCCCGTAGCCTAGTTTTTAATTAAAAGACTGAAAGTGATGGATAAAGAAGGAGGAGGGGTACAAGTCGTACAGAGAAAAAGAAGAAGAGAGAAAAAACAAGCTGAAAAAGCCAAAAAACGCAGACAGCAACATCCCATCATCGCGATTGATTTGTCACTCAACAAGCGGAGGCATTCGCGGGCTGACAATGGCTTGCTTTTGAGCACATCAAAGAGACGCAGGACACCCTTAGGATACAACACTCTTCTGCCCTTGGTTTAATCTCAAAACTGCTGCCCCTGATATATTTCTCTCTCTCTCTCTCTCTCTCTCTCTCTCTCTCTCTCTCTCTCTCTCTCTCTCTCTCTCTCTCTCTCTCTCTCTCTCTCTCTCCTCTCTGTGGTGGCCGCTTCCAAATTACAGACGTGCTACCTGAGTCTGTTGTACAATGAAGAGGTGTAATTATTAAAAAGGAGAGAGGAGGGCAGAGAGAGTGAGAGGAGGAGAGGAGGAGGAGAGGAGGAGTTTGGTCGGCGGAGGTTGAGGGGCGGGTGGCAAAAGTTTTTCTTTACAGCCATTTTATGAAAAGTGGCGGAAATAAGGGGCTGTGCGACGTGCAGGGGCGCCAAGTGAACTGCCTTTTGTGATTAAATACCACTCCGAGTGTGCCTGTTCAGTGGAACTGAACGCTATGTCAAATAATAGCTCAGGCCCCCTATAAGAAAAATGACCCACCAGGGACAGCGAAGAAAAAAAACCCCACTCCAATTAAAATGGACGTCATGCACTGTGGATGTACATGTAAGTTCTTTTTTATGGCCTCCTCTTGTTATGTATTCTTTGCCTCGTCCTCTTATCAACTGGCTGCCAGAGCCTATCATTTGTGGTGTCTGAATGCATCTTTGTCAGGCGCAGGCAGGGGCGTGCAAGCAAATTGTGGGCCCTAAATACAATCAGCTCCAATGACCCCCCACAGGGGTGGAGTTATATGAGGTGCGAGCAGGGCATTTGCTCCTGGGCCCAGGGCCCTCCCGTATTGGGGATAGGGGCCCTATGACTTTGGCAGGCTGTATGGGGGCCCCTATCAGTGTTTTGTCCTGGGGCCCACTCTACAATTGTTCCGCCCCCAGCAATATATCTACATGAATCAGACACTGTGTGGGCCCCCTGTATATACATGGGGCCCTGGTTACTCAGTCACACTTTACCCCCCTGCATGACACCCCTGGGCGCAGGTACTCCCCCATCATCACCATCACCATCAATGATTAACCAAGCAAATGTAGGGCAGTGGCGGGCTGGTCAGATAGCTCAGGGCTTTTGGCGGTCGTAAATCTGTGCAATCTACAAAGGTCAACACATGGAGAGATAATTCTCTTCACAACCCTACGGAACAACCGAAATGGGGGGTTAAAGGACCATGGAGCTTAAGTCATTTAATTAAATAAAGCAACTATCTACCGTTTTATAGGAGGACAACAAAGCTGTGGTGATCACAAACTGGTACAATGTAATTGTGCACTGTTACGGTAATATAACACTAAGCGTGTCAAGTTTAACACTCTTCTAGTTGGTCTTACACTCTGAGGGTTGAATTATCACGACACGATTCACTGTGCGCCCCTATGGAACAACAGGAATGGGGGTTCAAAGTTCCCTGGAGTGAGTCATCATATTATAGGAGGACAAAAAAACTGATCATAAACTGGTAGATACAATATAATTGTGCACTGTTACGGTAATATAACACTTACTGTGTCAAGTTTAACACTCATCTAGTTGGTCTTACTCTCGAAGTGTTGAATTAACACGACATCATTCACTGTGCGCGCCCCTGTGGAACATCAAAAATGGGGGTTCAAAGCACCACAGAGTGAGTCATGTGAATAAAGCAAAGACCCTCCATATAATAGGAGGACAACAAAAGCTGTGACTGCTTATGAATATTCAGACATCAGAGGAAGGGACTATCACTGGCTCAGCGAGTAATCTGTACCAGTATGGGCGTCTAGCTGTCTCTTAATCACCATAACACTCGAGCTGATGGGAAAAACAAACAGGAGAGAGAGAGAGAGAGAGAGAGAGAGAGAGAGAGAGGGAGAGAGAGAGAGAGAGAGAGAGAGAGAGTGTGTGTGTGTGTGTGTGTGTGTGTGTGTGTGTGTGTGTGTGTGTGTGTGTGTGTGTGTGTGTGAGAGAGAGAGAGAGAGAGAGAGAGAGAGAGAGAGAGAGAGAGAGGAGAGAGAGAGAGAAAGGGAGAGAGAAGAGAGAGAGAGAGAGAGAAAGAGTGTGTGTGTGTGTGTGTGTGTGTGTGTGTGTGTGTGTGTGTGAGAGAGAGAGAGAGAGAGAGAGAGAGAGAGAGAGAGAGAGAGAGAGAGAGAGAGAGAGAGAGAGAGAGAGAGAGAGAGAGAGAGAGAGAGAATAAAGAACAAAAAAGCGAGAGAACACAGGATAAGGACAAAGCAAGATGTAGAGGGATAGAGTTTAGTGTCTGATTTCCGCACAGCTTTGTTGCCTCAACTGTATGTCTCACACCCAAAGACAAAGTACTGGTACGCTGTACTGTATGTACACGGGTGTCTGTGATGCCGCATTATTAGAACAATCAAAGGCGAAAACGTTACCACCCAATTAAGAGCAGGGTGGCGTGACATTTAAAACCTGTCCGCCTTAATGAGAGCCGACATCTCTCTTTTTGATTTCGACCCGAGCTCCGCACCGCGCCGCGGTGACCTGTCATGTCAGAAATTTCATTTGATTCAGCAGGCCCCCGTGGCGCTGAGGGGCGAAAAGGCATTGATGGCGGCTTTATGGATTCAAGATTCACGCAGGGAGGAGGGCCAGAAATAGAAGAAAAATATGACGGAGGGAGGTATGAGGTGGTGAGGGTGATTGGTGACTGGGGTTTGGCGATGATGGAAGATTGAGTGAGTGAGTGGGGAGAGGAGGTAGGGTGACGGGTGGTGGGGGCACAATCAATTCAAAGCAGTGTTAATTTGACACTTAGACTAGCTTGAGCGTTAAAGTTGACTGTAAGTGTTGAATTAACTGCAGAGGAAATTGTGCAGTTTTAACTCACAGGGTGGAATTAGTCCTCTACAGTGTATATGTATTGTCCTGCTCTCAAGGAGCCACCCAGGCAAATGAATATGCGAGGCACCAAGTGCTAATGTCACAAAAGTGGTGCTCCGAGTAGGCCATGTTGTTCGCCAGCAGACTATTATTCTATCACTCTGTTCACACATAGTATTTAATAAACTGGCATTTTCTTCCCTCTGTAAACCAAAATGTTCACACACAATGGTGAATCCGCCTAAATAGGCTGTCGAGAGCGATCATAAATACGTTAAGCCTGTGTTTGGGGCTTTTGAGGGAAGGAGAAAGCCATTCAAGTCTGTTTCCCGTTGTTTACATGCAAACACGAAATTGGGATTTTCAAAAATTTCCACTTTTTGACAGACTCTGTAGAAAGGATCAGAAGGGAAATCTCGGTATACTATATGTATAAATGAAAGACACAAACGAAGGGAAACACCTCTGTTTAAAAAAATTAAAAAAATAAAAACCCAGGTATGTGGAAGGATTCTATGACAAAAATGGTAGTAGCACCACCATGTCAAGATGAAAACAATTCAAAATAAATGTGCTTTCTGGATATCTCAAAACACAATATCTTCAGAAAAATTGCAAATGACACCAAACTAAAATGGATGATTAGATGACGGTATTTTGTAGCAGAATTAGTCAATCAATTTTACACCAAATCGTTAAAAGAAGACATTTTGCCCTTTAACCGCACAAATAGCCTATGAGCGATTACCGCGATGGAAGTAATTGACTTTGTGTTGCCCGCGAGGGCAACAGAAGAGACAAAAGCGATTCGGCGACTAGAGACGATTCACCCGACTCGAGCAACACTTTGTAGTTGAACTCCAGCCAATATTATGCAAATTAGCTATGATGCGGTGCTACGACAGCCGCAACAGCCAATGGGAATGTTGGAATGCTTGCATTCTACTTTTAACAGATATACTCTTGTCGCTTCTATCGCTCGTATCGATTCTCTTTCGCTTGAATCTGGTCATGGCCTGTGTATTTGCCCGGTACGTAATTAAAACGGCAAAACACACTGTGTGGTGGTGGTGGGAGGCTGGAAGGTGGCGATGGTGTTGGGTGGTGTGTGTGGTGATGGAAGGGGAAGAGGATTTCATCAAATTACAGCTTAAGTAGAAACAGTTGGATGGAGGTAGCGATGTGTGTGTGTGTGCGCATCACACAAAGATGCACAAAGCCTCCAAACTCTCTCTGTGCGGATGTAAAACAAGAGCTCAGCTTATAGCGAAACACTTTCATGATTAAGGCAGCTCATTAGCCTGAGCATTACAAGGGAGCGTGCATGGCACTCTGCGCTGTTTAGTCATTACCCAAGCAATAGACAAAATAGGGCAAATTACCTCTCCTCTCCGCTACTCTACTCTGCAAGGTCCGTCCCTGCCTGCTTTACACAAAAACAGAGAGGAGAGAGACTCAGGACTGTGCACATCACCTTGAACGTGTTTGTCCTAATTTGCATACATCTCCCCCGACCTGTCCTAAAACCAGGGGATCATCAGCACGTGCCTGAGATACAAATTTTCAGCCTACTATTGTCATCTTGGGGTTTTTTTTTCATCCAAGGCCCTCCAGCAACCACGAGCAAAGGATTTGTCTGGCCAGTGGTTATTTGTGTGTGTGTGTGTGTGTGTGTGTGTGTGTGTGTGTGTGTGTGTGTGTGTGTGTGTGTGTGTGTGTGTGTGTGTGTGTGTGTGTGTGTGTGTGTGTGTGTGTGTGTGTGTGTGTGAGAGAGAGAGAGGGGGGGGGAGGGAGAGAGAGAGAGAATGCATGGGGTATGCCTCTGTGTGTGAGTGTGTGTGTTTGTGTGTACGGTTGTGTGTTTATGTATGTTGGAAGGAAATGGATGAAGGCGAGTCGTTGAAAAGTCCCCAAGCGAGCAAACACAGCACAGCACAGCACAGCACACCACGCCACGGCTCTGCTGCTCCGCGCCTCCCTCCCCATGTTGTGCAGTGCTGTGGTGGCCTGGCCTCCCTTTTAAGTGGCTGCCAGTTGGACGGACACATCGGGCCCAGGCAAGCAGCAGCAGCAGCAGCAGCCGCGGCCACAGCACACAGCCCAGGCAGCAGAGGGAGAGGTCGCGCTCCCGCCCCTGTCGCCTTTGAGTGGCAGCCCACGTCCCCCAATGGATATCAAGGGCACTTTCAAACTCCATAATTCATCGACCCAGCTGTTCAAAAGGCCGCCCGTATTTACACATATATTGGAAAAAGCTTCCTACTTTTTCTAATATCCCCCATTCTACTTGTTTTTTTTCATTTTCTTTTTTTCATCTCCGTTCCATTTGTTATATAGTGGGTGGGGGAGGAGGGGGGGAAAAGTCGACGCATAAGCTCAAAGTTTTGTTAGCCCGAGGCTAAGGAAGCGGCATGCTTACAGTGGCACCTAGAAATTTATAAACAAAGTCCGGTTATATCACATTTGCCTTGTGAATTATTAAACGTAAATCTTTATGAGTTTTTCTGTGTCGTTTTCGTCTTCTTCTCCTTCTTCTTCCCCCTCCTGCTGAAAGATCCTCCTGTTCAAATTCATTCAGTAAGCTTTTAATCCAGTGACTGCGATATAAGTGCTCTTCCCCTATTCAAGCCACATTTGCATGTAAGAGTGCCGAATCACCGCAGTGCTGAATCAGTACTGAGCTAGACTACGAAAGGAGGTGGGCGGATGTGGAAAACTTCTAAAATAGAGTTATATTTTATATTAACACATCATTTTGACGGGTAGCAATATTTTACTGTATCTTTTTGAGTCTGTCTACTTTTATCAACATATACTTACATTGTACCTAAACCTAACCCTAAACCCTAACAGTTATGGGCAGTGTAAGTACATGATATAAAATGCTGTTGCATACTTTGTTACACTACATAATTATAACAGTAATAGTCAAATAAAGTGTAACCTAATCAGGCCTAGGCCTACAATCAGCTCCAATGGACACCCCCCAAATATTTAAATCAGACACGTGGTGGGCCCCTTATGTACAAGGGGCCCTGGTAACTCAGTCACACTTCAGCCCCCTGTACGACACCCCTGAACCTAATAACGTGTAATGGTAACAGTATTTTACTGTTCCTTCTTCAGTGTAGGCTATATTGTACATGTACCAACATGTTTTAGGTACATAGGCCTACAGCGTACTATATTATGCATGTGTATATTGGAAACTAATTCCTGCCCAAGGCAGCCTATAGTGCATGCATGCTTGTAACATAACACATATAGATAATTCTACATGTTTCTGTGAACTTTCTGTGTACTGTACCTAATTAACATATAGCCTACTGTACCTAATTAAATTATTGTAACATGGACCGTAAAATAAAGTGTTGTGCCATGCCATGTGACATTTGACATACTGTAAGTAGGCCTACCTGAGCCAGACCCTGAGGGTACCATGTTAGTACATTGTGCTACATGTTTTAAAATGTAGACAGAAATGCACAGTACACAGTACGTCATATGAATGAATCTTATCTGGCAGTCTAAGAAACAATGCTAAATTAAAGAAAAAAAGCTAAATGTTCTTTCATTAGATTAGATTTTAGTGTGACGCTTACTGTTAGATATGTACCACATAATAAATAGCCCAATAATACACACAGTCACGTAGATTGAATGGATACACTAATAAATGACCCATAACAATATTTACAATGAATGTGGAGCCAAAGACCTGTGTTTCGGAATTAGTGTGAAAATGGAAAAAATGACGGAAAAAGGAAGAAGGAAGAAGGAAATTAATTTCTGCTATATATTTACTCTGCCTGTATGCGCGTAATGCATGTGATTTGAACAATTAGCTGATTAGCTACCTGTCTAATTTGCTCAATAGCGGAAAGGAAATTGTCAGGAAATAGTCGAGCGAAAACATATGGTCAGGTTTTCCACTTACTGAAACCAGGTTTCTCCACCTCTGCAGAAAACCAATATCTTCCTGGAAAAATTACAGCGCTCCATCAGTGTGCACCTAAAGCACCCCTGAATGTGTGGATTTCCTGAGAGGTAACACATGAATGAAGGTTGTATGTAGGGCCGCAGACAGCTTTCTCTGGGCCTGGGACAAAAGCATCTGAAAGAAGGCCCCCTCCCTCCTTCAGCCTTCATACAATGTAATTGGCACCTTATTCTAGGCCTGCCCTCTCCCGCGGCCCAGGACAACAGACCCCTTTGTCCTCCCCTTGTTGGCCTTCCTGGCTGTATGTGTGCAGCTGTGTGTACAGAATGGCACATTTCTACTGTATGGGCACCTATACAAAATGAGAGAGCAACGCTGAAAACCCCACACTGTGTGGATTTCATACGTATGGTTACCTATAGAGAAACATAATCAAGCGTATAGCCTCGCAGGTTAAGGCATGATGGAATGCAGAATGGAAAGGTATAAAGACCCCTGCTGACACGCCGTTTGAGACCGGCTTCCAATACGCTGGCTCATTAGACTTATCCAGGTCATCAGCTGGTTTAAGCCCGAGTCACAGTGGGTGACGGCCGGGGGAGGGCGGGCGGTGGGAGCGCCTGGGGGGGATAATACATAAGGGAACCGCGCAGTGCAGCGCACGGCACATGCACACATGCAAGATGGAGTAAGACGGCAATGGTGGCGAATATCTGAAAAGGAAATGAATCTCTGAAAGGGAAAGGAGAGAGAGGGAGAAAGACAGAAAAGAGAGGAGGGGGGGAGGGTTGAGAAAAGGGGAGAGATATCGAAAGGGAGAAAGAAAAATAAAGAGAGACAAAGATGGAAAAAAGAGAGAGACTGTAAGAATTAAAGAATTGGAGAGAGAGAGAGAGAGAGAGAGAGAGAGAGAGAGAGAGAGAGAGAGAGAGAGAGAGAGAGAGAGAGAAAAACAGAGACAATACAGAAGGAAGGGATTTGAGATAAATGGTAATGCCCCGCTTCACTCTCCACGGCCCTCCTCTTAAATGAATGCTCAACAAGGACTTGGTTACAGTACAGTGAGAGAAGCGTAGTATAAGCAAACCAAGGACCCTGAAGAGCACAGAGGTGGAGAGAGAGAGAGAGAGAGAGAGAGAGAGAGAGAGAGGAGACGAGAGGGAGCTGAACCAAGGACCCTGAAGAGGAGAGAGGAGAAGAGACGAGAGAGAGCGAGAGAGAGAGAGAGAGAGAGAGAGAGAGAGAGAGAGAGAGAGAGAGAGAGAGAGAGAGAGAGAGAGAGAGCAGAGGATAGGGAGGCGAGGGAGCTGAACTGTCCCCAATGACTAATAAATCTACCCATCAAGACAATGGTGCAACGTGAGCTAGTTTATCCCCGGTTGCTGGTCAGCCGTGCTGCATGGGCTGCGTATAGGTACCAAGGGGCCCTCTCCTGTTCACACAAGACTCTCTTCATCCTGGCGGCGATGGCCTCTCTGGGGAGGCAAGGGACCCTGCGCAGGGCCCGGTTAGGGAGCGATGACAGGAT
>NC_085879.1:21315465-21322965 GCF_034702125.1 Engraulis encrasicolus
AGATCTATGAAAATGTTCTACACAGGTTCCTTTCAAGCGTCGTGTTCGGTATTAATATAACAGCGTAATGACCCCTGTAGAAGAGGACAAGTGACAGAAGTCATTGCCATCTCTGGGGAAGCCGACAGGAGGGGACAAAGAGGCAAGCAGGCGCGGGCCCAGGGAAAAGACGGACCCAGAAACGATCCTCATGAAACTGTTTGTATTGGGTGGAGGGGCCCTTTCCAGATGATTTTTGCCCCGGATCCAGCCAAAGCCATCAACGGCCCTGGCCGCCTTTGCCAATCGCACCTTATTTTCAACGAGCTGCTGCTGCTATGGAGGATCGGCAGCAATGGGCGTCTGGTGGGACGGGGCCAGTGGTCTGGGAAACGAGGAGGATGGATGACTCCATTCACAAGCTGTCCATTAGTTTTCATTAGGCCTGCTCCTGAAGCCTGCCAAGATTTATTGGTCACATTTGCCTGGGATTCAGTCCTGAGGGTTCTCCTGGGCTTGATTGCAGGGTTGAGGAGAAGAATGAGTGATCGCACTCCATCAACTTTCTACACGGCCGCCATCATTTTTATGATTCTGAAAAGAGAACAAGGGGAGAGGGTTTTTTTTGTCTGAAGGAGACACGCACAGGGAAACGGCAATGAGGGACTTGTGGTGGTTGTCTGAGCCTCCATCTTAGGAGCTACCATGCCGTCCTTGATCGTGGAGATGGTGATTTAATTTGGGCCTTTTAGGTATACTCCTTTGGTACGAGTGAATTTGGCTCATGCCTGCATGTATTTTCTCCCTCTTTTTCGTTTTTAATCAGAAGCTGATTACGCCCTCGTTACCTCATTGGAAAGTACAATTTCCTCTAAAACAGTGGAAGACAATTTAACAGCTTACATTTTAGCGCCGGGCCTTGGATATTATCCCGCGAAGTTAATAGCATGTTGGCTAGCCTTTGGCCTTAATTATTGCTTCAATGAACTCCAGAAGACTTCTGTGGAACATTTTTAAATGAGAAGCTCGAGGTGCAGTGCTCCTCTCTGGCTCCTTGTATAAATACTCCACGGCTTGATTACTGGGAGGGCCTAGTCGAACCCGTGGCCTAATTCTGTGTAGAAGTTATTCCCGAGGCAAACCAATCAGGTTGAGGTGTGCCCGGCATGCACCTATAGGCAGACAAATTAGTCATCGCCTCATGACATTCCGTTACCTCCACACTTACACTATCATTAGACAGGTTCTTCACAAGGGTATGTTGCACCTTTCAAAACATACCTTCTACCCTCATAGCACTGCATGCATAATGATGGGTTGGAGCTAACAGACTGAAACAACACTAATCATCAAAGACTGTGAGTGCAGTATGTATGAATATTTGATGCATTATTAAATCGGGTCACCATGAATTTCATAAACACATATGCATCAGCAGTTGTCTGGGTATCGATTATCAATATTTAATACAAGCCCAGAATTGGCAGAGACGGAGTACATTTATTGGGCTTAGCGTTATTGATATGTGGCAGAAAATAAGCAAGAGGGATCAATCTGACAAGTCTGTTGCCTGTTCTCCTCCTTATCCTCTTGGCTTTCAGCGTCCGTAGCTGGCGAAACTCTCACAAACTTTGCTTCCTATCGGTGTTGCTGTTGAGCTGCCAGTGCCTTTGAAACATTATTTCTTGTTTATTCGGATGGCAGCATTTTAAAAATCATGTTTTGACAAACCAAAGGCTTGTGAAAAGTGCTTGTGCGGAACTTGTGATATTAAAACCACACACACACACACACACACCAGAATGATAAATATGATCAGCACTGTGATATTGAATTTTTCTCCTCTCTCGTCCCCTCCCCAGAATCAATAAGATCTTTTCTCACTGGGTAAACTTGGAGATTTCATTAACCTATTTAGGAACATCTGACTTGGGTTTATGAATTATTGTTATGGGGTGGAGAGGCCAAGAATATCCTTTATGCGCAGTGACAAACATTTTTCTTTTTCGTATATATATTTTCCCCACTTTATGTTGTACACACTAAAATTATGACCAGATTTTATCACAGGCCTGAAAAAAAAACTAGCAGCAACAACAAACAAACAGTCATTTTTTACTGTCACTGCTCTGGTGGATTTCTTTTATTTGTTTAACCAAAGTATTTTTCCATTTTCCCATTGGGAAATATCTGTTAGCCATGCACAAGATGGGTATCGGTTAATCTTATACGCCTCCGTGCTTATAGATATGCTAAAATATTTCATGCTTCACTCTCTCATAATTCAAACATGTTTTCCAAGTCATGTGTATCAATTCTTAATATGCCGGCACGCCACGTTAGATAGATCGCTGAAGAGGTTTCATTTCTTTTTTTTTCTTCTCTTCTTTTTTTGTTCTTCTTGAAAAGGTTTGCTTTGCCTTGCATATATTTCATCAATTATCAATCATTTCATTTTGCATTCATCCATCCGCCAGCCTTTGTCTGTCTCTGTGGCGCACAGGAGGGCATGCAGTGCAGAAAATAAGATGCCTCTTTTTACAATTCCTCTACACTCAAGCTCATTAACCCCAGTGGCAAGTTTCTTTTCTCTCTTCTCGTTCTCTATCTTCTCTTCTCTCGCTCTGTCTCTCTCTCTCTCTCTCTCTCTCTCTCTCTCTCTCTCTCTCTCTCTCTCTCTCTCTCTCTCTCTCTCTCTCTCTTTTATTTTGCATTTGATTTCATCATTCATCCATTCCGTCACACATGCCAAAGGTTGCTGTATGGCGGTTAATCATCTGTGTTTTTGCACCTACGTATCTCAGGATTGGCACATCTGCAGTACAGAGGCTGTCGTTTTTTCCTCAACGTAGAGCTCTCTCTCTCTCTCTCTCTCTCTCTCTCTCTCTCCCCCTCTCTCTCTCTCTCTCTCTCTCTCTCTCTCTCTCTCTCTCTCTCTCTCTCTCTCTCTCTCTCTCTCCAGACGGAGCACGATCCCGGACGACTGACTGGAAATCAATCGCTCATTAAAACAAATTTACAGAGAGTCGCGTCCTGACACAGACAGCGCTCTCCCTTGCTTTAAAGGAAGCACTCCGGGCCTGTTAGAGCTTGACCTTGACAATGCACTTTTCTTGAAAGACAAGCAAAAGCCTTTACCACGTCCAAACAGAGAAACACATTTATTTTTAGACAACAACTACTATGGTAATAAAGAAGGACAAAAAACATGTCATTTGGGTGTTTTTTTGTTGTTGTGGAGGACGTACGTACATATCCAAGCGAGAGACTTAAAAGGCTTCAGTACAGAATCTGTGTTTTGCGAGAGCGCGAAAAACATAGTGGAGGACTTGAAAGGTAGATTATGGAGTGAGCTTCATGCTGTTTGGGAGTACACAGACAGAATTGGGATGAGCGAGGGGGGGTACACACACAGAGAGGGGATAGGGAGGGATGCAACTCCCCCTTAATTTGCTGCAGTAGCCCAGCATGTGAATGAATAAAAAGCTCAGCTGTGTGTGAAGACTCTTTTTTCCAAGCTGTACAGTAATGCAGCACATTGCTCACCGCTAAAGGACGTCAAACAAACAAACAAAAAGTGAAAGAAAAGGGGAAAGTTTGTCTGGGAGAGAGCACGCGTCATCAGAGGCCATCGAGGACAATGGCAGCTGAGTCATCTTGCCTACCTTTTCACCCTCTCCTTGCCCGTTTGTCCTCCTCCTCTTCCTCCTCCTCCTTCTCTTCTTCATCCTCCTCCTTCTTCTTCCTCTTCCACCCCCGTCCTCTCCCGCAGGTGAAGGGCTAGAATTACCCGTCCTCATATGGTCGTACATCTTTTCTTTTACAGATGACCGGCGTTCCCCTCCGGGGAGTGACACCTACCATTTATTCTCATCTGATGCACTTTCTTTTCCTTTGTCACTTTCTCTCTCGCAAGCTTCATTGTCACTTTCTCTCTGATTCTCTGTCTGTCTCACTCCTCACCTTCTCTCCCTCGCCATTTCTCTCTGCCCTCCCTCCGTCTCTCTCTCTAATTCTTGACTTTCTTCCCCTCTCTCTTTCTCTCTCTCTCTCTTCCGACTTTCTTCCTCTCCCGTCTTCTATGTTTCTCTGTCTATATCTCTTTTCTGACTCCTTTGTTCCGAACACCTGGGAGGAGAGACCTAGGAGTGGTTTGTCCTCCTCTGCCACCATTACACACTAGTAGCCTATTGTATAGTGAGCCTCACCCAGTGTCTCATCTCTGTACTCCTATCTCCCACATGCGGTCCCAGGCCCATCTTTCAGCACCACCCACTCATACAGAAAGTGTGTCTGTCTGGAGGACAACGACATCAGACATTCAGGGGGTGGTACTGAAGCAGCGGTGGGGATGGGCGGTGTGGAGGGGCGCCACCCCTCATAGAGCTTGAAAGTGACGTCACTTCACCCGATTTCATGGGATCTCAACGGCGTTTTTAGCCGATAATCGTAGCATGTAATCCAATGGCGGTATTATTAAATGATATTTCGATCCCCTTCGAGTTGTGCCACGAGCTCCACATATGTTGTTTCTGATATTTTAGTTTAATTTTTCGTACAAAACCCTAAACTTCTTAGAAAGCTGTGTTTCTTTAGCCTGGTGAACCAGCGCCACCCGCTGGACGACAAAATGTTTTGTCTACGGGTGGGTCTGGCCTCACATAATGATTCAATGAAGCCAGAATGCCATGAATCTGGCAAACCAATTACAACGCAAAGATGTGTTTTGAATCAAAGCGGGCAGGGTTTTGAGGGAAGGTTGTTCTCATCAACAATCTTCGGATGTATTATGCATCGAGGCCAGACTAAATTAGACATCCACATTTAGTCTGGTTTATCAGGCTAGTGTTTCTTCACATTTTTCATGCAGACGGCCTCGGAACAAAGCATTGATACTTGTGTATGAATAATCTTTACCTAGCCTCTTAAACAGCTCTTGTAGGCCAGGGCATATAATGACTGAGATCGGAAGATATTTACTCGCTACCATGTTGTTAGATGGTCAGCTTAGGTCCCGTGAAATGCGGAACTATGGGGCGGGACTTTCAAGCTCCATACGTGTGTCTGGAGGGAGACGTCAGACATCCAGGGTAGAGGGGGTTAGCAGCAGTGCTGATGCTGATGGTGGGTGCAAAGAAGCCGACAATGGAGCGGGGACAAACAGGTCACTTGTCCCGGGCCCTGGGAGAGAAGGGGCCCACAATTGGGTCCTCCTCATTACATTGTAGGAATTGAGAAGAGGGCCCTTTCAGATAATTTCTCCTGGGCCCCACAATACAAAGCTGTCAGTGGCCCTGGGTGGTTGTAGTGGTGGAGCTTTAGAGCACGGCCAGCCCACACATCAGCCCCTCATTTGAGGATGAAAAAGAGGCAGAGTGCAAACGTTGACACCGTCACATTGTTTCAAATTGGCCATGGCTGACACGTCCCATCCATTCAGTCTGTATGAGTAGACGCACGTTATACCGATGCCCTCATACGGTGACAAAGCAGTTTTCACTTTATCACAGAAGGGGGAGCTTGGCGCTGGGGCTGGGGTTGGAGCCTGTCTGCCTGGCTCAATAAGCCATGTCTCTCCCACAAGGTTTAATGCGCTCAGCTGTCAGACAAGATGAAGAGTCATATCCAAAGTAGTATTTATACAAGGGGGCGGCTGACAAGTCCCACATTGAGATGTGACAACAGGGGTACTTTGTGTTCACTTTATACCGCAGTGTTTGCAATTGTTTATCTTTTTCCGAATGGCTTTAGAATTGATTCGGTGTCAGGGTGTGTTTCTGAGTGGTTGGTTGGGGACACTGAAAAGACTCATGTGTGCTTTTTCATAAAAAAAACTGGGAACACTTCATTTTGTAATATCAATTTTAGTGTAACTTGAACATGCAATATTATGTACTTACACTGTAAAACCCTAACCGTAACCCTAATGTACAGAGCAGAAACACAATGTTACATACTTTGCTAAGTCCTACCTAATTAGTATGAGGAACGGTAACACTTACGTGATGCAGGTGTCATACGCATGACATAACAATGTCAAAACAGTGTCATAATGCAGTCATGCACGTGTCATAAACATTATGTCAATGTCATAAACATTTTATGACTTTATGTGACATTCGGTTATGGCAAACTCAGCCCTAATAATGTCAACTTTTCATGACCATAAAACATTTATGACACTGACACCATATTTATGACTTTCATGACTGTGTCATGACACTCTTTTGACACTATTATGACACTGTTACATCATCCATATGACGCAGCGTCAAGTTAAGTGTTACTGGAGGAACAGTAAGATGACATTTAAAAAGGGCACATAGCGCTAATCTAGCCTGGTCCTGACCATCCCATAATACTACCATTTCATTTCATATTTATGGTCTGGCATTTGTTTGCTCTGAAGCGATTGTAGGGAGCAGGAAGTTTGCACTCAGTTATGGTTTGAAATGATCCCTCTCACCCAATCGCTGGCAGTTACTCAACAACAACATAGCGCAGACCAATGGCTCTGGCGCAGATGTGTACGTCATTGTCACGAGCGTCCTCCCCCTTTCGCCCCCACGTGGGGGGCGTATTCGATTATTGGCTGTTTTCTGGGGGGGCGTTGCGATCAAAATTCTACTGCTCCAGGCACTCCACAGAGAAGCACGGCCAGACTACAGTAGTGGAGCCAATCCTTTGGCGGAAGTACGTAGGATGGCTCGCGAGGCTAGCGCTAATCCCCCACATATGGACTTGTATACCAAGGTTCAAGTCCAGTCATGCCCCAACCCTGCCTCTGTCTCCGGCTCATTTCCTGTATCATACTGTGTCATATTACGTAAAGATCCAAAAAGCAAAAATACATTAAACATTTTTTTTTAAATAAAGCGCAACCAAAAGGAACAACAAAAACAAAAAAATAAAATAAAAAATAACCTTGCTTGCTTTCACGTAACGCTAATTACTTGTTAACAGCCGACTCTATCAGACGCTGATAAAGCTCCAAACGGCTCTTTCTCAGATGCCATTAAATATGCATCAGGCTCAGGCATATTAAAAACCAGACCCCCTTCACTCTCTACATGCATGGATGCACTTTGTCTTTCATGAGCTTGAAGGAGATCCACTCCAGATACGCAAATGTAGAGCAGAGAGAAGCACGGAAAAACTGAAGTGTTTTTTATGTCCCCTTTAAAACTTTTTAATCACCCCCCTCCTCCTCCCTGTGTGTGTGTGTGTGTGTGTGTGTGTGTGTGTGTGTGTGTGTGTGTGTGTGTGTGTGTGTGTGTGTGTGTGTGTGTGTGTGTGTGTGAGAGAGAGAGAGAGAGAGAGAGAGAGAGAGAGAGAGAGAGAGAGAGAGAGAGAGAGAGAGAGAGAGAGAAAGTGTGCGTGTGCGTGCGCGTGCGCGTGCGTGCGTGCGCGTGCGTGCGTGCGTGCGTGCGTGCGTGTGTGTCCGTGTTTCTCTCATTCTGATGCTGTGCACATTATGAGACCAAAGACGTAACAAAGGCCCAATGTCCTTGCATCACTCCG
>NC_085879.1:21332965-21335465 GCF_034702125.1 Engraulis encrasicolus
GTCGTTGTCAGCGTCGCAGGTTTTTAAACCGTGAAGATTGTTTGTAAGTATCTTTCAACACTATGTGGCTAGTTGGTCGCTAGCATTTTACATAGCAACCAAACGTTACGGTTAGCAACATAATGATCCGTTTATAACTTCATGTCTCTTGTGTTCATAGCACTGAGCCATCGGTCTGGACCTTTAGCTCAGTGGTATCGTGCGAGTGGCGAACTGGTGCAGGATCAAGTCATTTACAAATACTGAAAGCTATTGCATAGGAAGAGTGGGTGTGGTCTATGTCTCTGTGAGAGTGATTGTGTGTCTGCATCTTTGTCCCATGAATTGTTCATATATTTTATGATTTCCAAACTTATCAATTTATCAAGACAGAACCTCAATCAATTATCAGCAACAGTGGTATAACAACTTGAATAGATTCACAACTCATGGTTCTCCTATACATCAATTAGTCTGCATCAAAAATGTAGGCCTATATATTTTTTTATTTTAGGTAGTAGCCTCTCAGTCCAAATAGGATCACAGCCAACTCACTGACAAAAACCTCAAATACATCATAAAAGCATTGCTGACATTACCTAGAGTCTTAATTAGCAGATTAAGACCTGTTCATTAGCATTTGGGTAACAGTACGCTTACAATAGAGACTGTGTGTGAAAGGCTTACTAATGAAGCAGGGTAGCAAAGATGGAAACAGGAACTCAATGAAAGGGAGAGGGCTGGGAAACGCCCCCAGGCTAAATTGAAGTCTGGGTCCCGGCGGCCGGGGCTATACAAAGTTAAAAATGCAGTGTTAATTCAACACTTAGAGAGTCCATTTTTTTCTTTAAGATTGTATTTGGTTGAAGAGTACTCTCTGAGTGTTGATTTAACACTGCATTAGTTTATGAGATGTGTGCTTCAGGCAGTTGAACCACAGTATGTTCCGCCAGTAATATCTTTTCAGATGAACATTACAGGGTATCATTTTATATTGGTTGTGTTCCGGCCTACTCCTTTTCCCCCCTGTCTCCTCTACTGATTGATAACGGAGAGAGGTCTGTCTCTGAGACGAAAAATTCAATATCAAAAACAGTGAGAAAAAAAGACAGCTTGATAAAAAAAACCCTAACAAGTTCTCATGGCCAAGAAACATTCCTTATAAAGCACTATCGGACCACGCTGGCCAGAGCAATAAGGAGGACGCTGGCCTGGGTGGCAATTCTTGTGGAGGAAGGGAAAGAAAAGGAAAGGAAAGGAAAGGAAAGGAGAGGAGAGGAAATCCACTTATCCTATTTGATCTGGCTCCTCCTATGGGGGTGGGGAAGGATCAATCAGGTGCAATTTGAGAGATGGCAACCCTCAATCTCCCCCCTCCTACCCTACCCTACCGACCCCCCTCTACGCTATCTCACACTACCCTAAGCAGAGCAGAGCAGAGCAGAGCAGAGCGGCCTCTCCCTCCGTAAGCTGCAAAATGGCCGCCGTTAATTACAGAGCCCATTAAGTCCTGGCCATGTCAATAACAAGGCACCACAGCACACATGCACACAGACGCACGCACATGCGCGCGCACACACACAGGCGCACACACACGCACGCACGCACGCACACACACGCAAGCACGCACGCACACACGCACACACACATATGCGTGCGCACACACATAGACGCACACACGCACGCACACACACACACACATAGATGCACACACGCACGCACGCACACACACACACGCACGCACGCACGCACGCACGCACGCACGCACGCACGCACGCACGCGCGCACGCACGCACACACACACACACACACACACACACACACACACACACACACACACACATAGGAGATTGTTTCCCCTGAATTAAATTCCACCCAGGCAAGGCTGAGAGTAAAGAGAGGACTGCACTTTAAAAAAAAAAGAAACGTGCACACCATTCAGTCCTAATCACCTATTTGTTGTTGTTTTTTTGTTTGGCTTTGTTTTTTAGTAGGGACGCTAGTCCAGGGAACAATTCTGTCAGCAGCATATTGTACCTCGAAAGTATCCAAACAGACAAACGCCTGCATGTTAGCAGATATCATTGTATGTCAGGTAATGATGATGATGATGTGTCCACAGGCACACATGCAATCACTATGTCATATGGCCTCAATAAGCTCACTAAGCTGTTAAAACAATGGAGGAAGGTAGAAAGACGTTGAGTCAAATACCTTTTTCTTAATTTAGGTCTGCGACTTGTTTTCAATTCAGCTCTTCTTTTCAGGAACAAAACTGTAAGAGTAATTAAGCAAGCGGGAAATGGGAAATAATTAATGGCGAACACGATAAAGTATTCATTTACTTCCACCGACAAGCAGCCCACAGCATGTGGCGCACGCTCGCTCGCACGCACACAGACATACAGATACACAAACGAGCGCACATATGCACACACGCACACACACACACTCAAGATTATTATCCGTTCTTTTTTTTTTTTACTAGGCCCTTTCAGTCAGTCAATCAATCAATCCATCT
>NC_085879.1:21340465-21342965 GCF_034702125.1 Engraulis encrasicolus
AGTCCCATAATCAGCGGCGTGGAACAGGGGGGAAAACCCTGACTCATTCTTAGAGCCCAGACCACTTGGGGGGCCCACCGGGGGCCCTCCCATGGAAAATATTTTTCTTCTTTCATTTTTTTAAACATTATTTTAAAAATAATGTCAATACATGTTGGTAATTTATGTAATTCCAAGGTTCTCTGGAAATACATCTGTTGAATTGGATATACTAGCCTGCAAATCGGCTATATTCTATATCAGACACCCCCATTATCACGCATTGGTTTAGTCCGCCCTCTCGCGGACTTTTGATTGTACAATATGCGGAATCAACACTCACTCACGTCATTATTATTAGGCATTAAACGCAGCAGCCGGTTAGCAATGAAAGACTTCTAAAACACCAGGCTTTCACAAAAAGAATAGAAAGGCAAGAGAGACAGGGGAAACAAAATGAAGGAAAGCAACTGCAGCTGATTTCTTGCAAGAAAGGTGAGCCCAAATGTCAAAATTACAGCCTACAAAGTAGGATACCTAACTGGTTATCCCATTCCCATTCCGTGTGGCCTTCTGTGATAGCCGATGTCAAATGAAAAAAATAATCTCATTTTGTTGGCTATCATTGTGAACCCATATTTGTCTTTGATAGGCCTATATTCATAACAAGTGTCCCAAAAGACCAACATGGGTCGATGTTGGTTCAAATATCCAAATTATAGCAAAGGCTGTTTGTAAAATGAATCCCACTCAATTTCAGAAAATGTCACGAACGTGAAGATGCCCCCTGTCGCAGCAGGTGCAAATGGTGTGAACTTGAGAGAAGGTGAGCCTATTTTAGCTAATATCATAGTCTTGAAGAAAAGCGGTTTCTCAACCGGGTGCAATGCTGCCCGCCCTGGTCATCGAATTTGCAGATTTGTCGATATTAGTCGACGTCATATTCATCAGTTGCCAATGTCAAGGTGGCGGTGCGAACAGCTGTCAGTCTTGAACCTTCATTCTGCTTTTATTTTGCGGTCTCAAAGCTCTGGTTACTTGGCCATGTCTCTGACCATCTGACAACGCCCGTTATAGCTGAAGTGTGGTAAAATAATGACGAGATTTTGACGGGGCACCAGTCTGCGTTTTGAATGTTGCTGACGCCATTCTAATCTGCGCAAAGCGCAAGAGATGACCCTGTTTGCATAGCGCAAGAAAAGAGGCAGAGTAGCCTACCTACCTCCGTGCTGAGCAGGTAGCCTATCTGCATTGAGTGCTCATGAAAATTACAAGCTACTGTGAAATAGTTACTGGCCCATTTAAATCTGAAAGTATATGTAGTAGCCTAATAAATAATGATTTCAAAGAAATAAATAGCCTAGGCTAATAGGCTAGCCTTACTAGGTTCGGGGTGCCCTGACTTTCAAAGGTTGAGCGACATCAAATCCAAACAGCGATACTTTTGTTCTATTTAGGCTACTCTGCTTTACCGCAGGTTTTAAGCGACATTTCGAAGTCAGCTTCTACCGGCACAGCTGACTCTCTTTTCCTTGCTCTCCCAAACACTGATACGGGCAAACGTGACGTGCGTGCGGGGCAGTGCGAGTGAACGAATGTGCGCGCGAGCGCCTGTGTTTCTGTTCAGCGATGCACATTGAAGAAAGTACAGTTCAACATATCAATGTCTCGTGTGTCCATAGTGCACGAAACAGTAGGCTGGAAGCATTGTGAAAAGAGATTTGTCAGTCTCTCTCCTCCCCCTCACACCATAGTGATGAAGTGATTAAATGTCATCCCTATGAATATGATAGCCTACTTTTCATAAACTGGTAATGTGAAAGATTAAGACATTTTATATTTTTAGTATGTCTATTATGTCATATGATTGAAGATGAGAACGATTCAAGTGAAGGAGAGGGAAAGCATAGAGGGGTATTCTGAGGAAGGCAAGAAGGATGACAATATCAGGAGGTAGGCGCGCGCGCGGGGGGGAGGAGGGGTTGGGTAGGTTGGGGTGTGTGTGGGGGGGCCCATGGAAGAGGTTGTTCCTAGGGCCCCAAATGTGGTGCTACGCCCCTGCCCATAATCATCGGAAAATGTTTAGCTGAACTCTTCCTTATCTACGGTTACCTTTTAACTGTTACAAAGAAACTAGCCTTGCTTTGCCTGAGTGCTTTATACTTGTACTGTTCCCCACATATTGTATGCTGCTGATTAAATGCCCTCGTCATCGCTTTGATAGAAGTGTCTTGTAAGGTGATGTAACTGTACATGGTTATTTTTTTGATTTAATAGTACCTTTTCAATATGCTGTACTTTTCATTCACCATTTACCTTGCTCTTATTCTATTTATATTACACAGTTTTGCAGCTCCCCTATGAAGTTGTTCTGCAGGGCCCTTTGTGGCTTGTGTATGTGAAAACCTTAACATAGGTTATTTTCCTCACAGTAAATGTCTTTGCTCTTTTAAAAAAAACATACCCTAACAAGTAAATTTGTGGACTCCCATCCACATTCGTGGACTCCCCTCCTCCTTCC
>NC_085879.1:21347965-21350465 GCF_034702125.1 Engraulis encrasicolus
CCTGGGGACTGCAGATGTAGCCTGGGGCAAACTCTGGTAGGCCTACAATGCATCAAGCGAGGACATTTCTCATTGTTTAATTGTACATAGTCCCATATAAAAAGAATAGGTATGCATGTACTGTAGCCTACATGTATGTGTCTATCTGTATCTATCTCTGTCTGTCTGACTGTCTGCCTGCCTGTCTGTTTGGATGTCTTGGAAGGGAAGTTGCTGGGCCACTAATCGAAGATTGGGGTACAAAGGCAAATGAGGCAAATGTGCCAAGTCCACGTAGAGGACTGAGGCAGAGGACTCTGAGTAGTCACACCCAGAGAGTCCATGATTTACCACTGCCACAGTAAACAACACAGATTAATTATGGACGGTGGGTACACAGCAAGGGTGAGGTGACGCAGAAAGATATGTACAGTGTGTGTGTGGGGGGGGGAGAGAGAGAGAGAGAGAGAGAGAGAGAGAGAGAGAGAGAGAGAGAGAGAGAGAGAGAGAGAGAGAGAGAGAGAGAGAGAGAGAGAGAGAGTAAGTGTGCATGCCTGCATACCTCTGTGCACGTGTGTGCATGCGTGTGTGTGTGTTTGTAAGCATGGGAAGAGAGCCAGAGAGGTAGACAGAAGGTTTGGGAGTTGAGAGCAAGACTGAGAAAGAAAAGAGGGGAAAGGAGATGCACTGAGGGGAGAGCAAGGGAATAAAGGGTGTCACAGCAGGAGAGGAGGAGAAGGAAAAAGGGAAAGAGAGAATGTTGTGAAAGAAGAGAGAGAGAGAGAGAGAGAGAGAGAGAGAGAGAGAGAGAGAGAGAGAGAGAGAGAGAGAGAGAGAGAGAGAGAGAGAGAGGGGCAAGGAGGGGAATGGAAGGAGTCGATGGTACAAACACACACACACACACACACACACACACACACACACACACACACACACACACACACACACACACACACACACACACACACACACACACACACACACAGAGAGCCATGTAGTACTTTGTAAGGACTGTCCGTTGTGTACCATTATAACCAGGGCTTGAAAACGAAATTATTTTTCTATCTTTCTGTTCCGAACGGTTCAGGTAGGCCTATGTTTAACGTTTTCGTTCTTGCATTCGTTCCGCCAACAAAATATCGTAAGGCCTGTTCTGTGTGAGACAGCAGAATGAGAGACAGAGAGAGAGAGAGAGAGAGAGAGAGAGAGAGAGAGAGAGAGAGAGAGAGAGAGAGAGAGAGAGAGAGAGAGAGAGAGAGAGAGACTCATTCGGGGCACTGAGGACAGGGCATTGAGTGCATGTGAGTGAGTGTAAGAGTGTATGTCTGTATCGGTATTCTGCGTGTATCTGTCTGTATGAGAGTGGCCTCCTGTGTGCTTGCCCATGTGCATGCATGTTTTAGGTGTGTGTGTGTGTGTGTGTGTGTGTGTGTGTGTGTGTGTGTGTGTGTGTGTGTGTGTGTGTGTGTGTGTGTGTGTGTGTGTGTGTGTGTGTGTGTCCGTTTTGGGTGTGCATGTGTATGCTTTAGGTGTGCATGTGTATGCTTTAGGTGTGTATGTGTTTTTAGGGATGTGTGCATGTGTATTTTCCATATTGTGTTTGTGTGTGTGTGTGTACTGTGTATGTGTCCGTTTTAGGTGTGCATGTGTATGCCTTAGGTGTGTATGTGTGTTTTGGCATATATGTGTGTGTTTTACATATTGTGTGTGTGTGTGTGTGTGTGTGTGTGTGTGTGTGTGTGTGTGTGTGTGTGGGTGTGGGTGTGGGTGTGGGTGTGGGTGTGGGTGTGTGTGTGTGTGTGTGTGTGTGTGTGTGTGTGTGTGTGTGTGTGTGTGTGTGTGAGTGTGTACTGTATATGTGTATGTGTCCATTTTAGGTGTGCATGCGTATGGTTTAGGTGTGTATATGTATTTAGGCATGTATGTCTGTGTTTTACACGTGTGGATGAGCATGCATGCGTGTGCGCTTGTGCGTGTGCGTGTGTACTGTATATGTGTATGTGTGTCCATTTAGGTGTGCATGTGTATGCTTTAGGAATGTATGCATGTGTTTTACATACTGTGTGAGCATGTGTAAATGCGTGCCTTCATGTACAGTTAGGGCCAGAAATATTTGGACAGCAACACAATTATCATCCTTTTCCACTCTATACCCCAGTACAATGGATTTGAAATAAAACAAACAAGCTGTGCATTAACTGTAGACTCTCAGCGTTAATGTGAGGGTGTTAAAATCCATATCGCACAAACAGGAATGAAATCGCAACGTTTTTTGTGTGTGTTGCCCACTTTTCAAGGGATCAAAATTAATTGGACAGTAGGCTTTTCAGCTATTATCCAGTCAGATGTGTGTTATTCTCTTACTACACCATCACCAAGATGTCAATACAAGGTCTTGGAGTTAATTTGAAGTGTTCCATTTGCATTTCCATATATTTTTACGGAATATCCAAAGATATTCGGAGATTACTGAGATCCAAAGTCCACCTGTCACCATCAGTAATGTAAGCCATCATAAGGT